>NC_084596.1:42080056-42140056 GCF_033807715.1 Cololabis saira | reverse complement strand
GAAAGACCCTGCTGGGCCAGGGAGTCGAACCGGGACCTTCTTGCTGTGAAGCAACAGTGCTAACCACCAAGCCAACATGCTGCCCTATCATCATTTCAAATTTGCAAAAAAAAAATAAGCATCTCCTTTTGGTTCATTACTTTTGGGTGAACCTTTTTCCTTGTTTATTTTCTCCCCAGCAATTTAAAAACAACAATACAATAAAATGTGTTTTCAGCCCTTGAAATCTTTACATGGCCTCCTTCGTATGTTGTGGTCTCATTGAGCCTAATTGTTTCTTTACTTTCATGAGGCCGTAACAACCTTTGTGAGGCTGACTAGAGGCTAACAACAGTGTTTCCTATGTGAAGTGGGTATCCGGGTTGCTATAGGCTCACCATAACGGTATATAATGTTTAGTATCTACTAAAACAAAACTTCTGCTGATGTAATGGATAACACAAATATGTCTATTCTGTGTCTGGCAGGCAAACGTCTACTGTGAAAAAGTTATGCTTCTAAGTATTTGGTCCTGAACTTGACTTACTTGACTTAATCCTCTTTGCCCCGTCTGGAGCATAGGGCCTCAGTTAGGCGTCGCCATCTGCTGCGGTCTCTAGCGATGTTCCGCGCCTCATGCCATGAGGTATTGGCGTGTTCTAGGTCCTTTTTGACTCCTCTCCTCCACGACAGTCTGGGTCTACCCCTCCTTCTCTTGCCCTGGGGATTCCAGTGTAACACAGCTCTTGTGATGGATGATGGTGGTTTTCTCAATGTGTGTCCTATCCACCTCCTGGTCCAGAACTTAACAGAGACAAATTACTGCTCGATACTTGGGAGCTTTTCAGGCATGAGACTTGAAACGTTAGAGTTTATTTTAAGGGGAGGACACTCAAAACATTGCTAACTTTCCACAAACCATCACTAAGACACCTTGACAGCAGTGGTAGTAACAAGGGCATGCATGGCCATGAAATCTGTCATGTGGGTGACATTTAATGGTTCGTGCGATACACACTAACTCTTGAAGTCATATTTTGACAACAATGTTTATAGCATTTGCCATTTCACGTTGCTTTGAAAGCTCATATTAACTCCATACGTGTCCCGTCACTAAGACTAAGACGCTCTTATAAACTTTGAGCGAAGTTTGGAGTATCTAACCTATGGTTCCATCGTGGAATTATGGGTAAAAATTAAACTATACAGTATGAGCTTTTTTGTTTGAAACAAACAAAGACTTGGATTAAGACTTAAACTCCACAAGTGTTAATGCTTTGATTGATTAATAGAGAATAACACCATCTCTATCCTTTCATGTGCTTTTCCCTCTTGTAGATCTCTAGCTTGTTTGACAGTAGTTTGGCCGGGAATCACGGGACCCGACATGTGGACCCTCTTTATTCTGTTTGCTCTGTCTCTCTGGAGCAACAGTCAAGCCTTCATCAAGAACCCCGTGCTCTCCCGGATACGAAGGGCTCCGGAGGCCGGCGCGGAGAGCAAAAAGTGCTCTTACACCTTCCTGGTCCCCGAGCAAAAGATCACAGGCCCCATCTGCGCTAGCCGTGGCCATTCCACCGACAAGGACAGGGTGACGCGCCTGGATGTGGCCTCGGTGCGCGACCTCCTGTCCAAGCAACGGCGAGAGATGGAAACGTTGAAACTGATGGTGGATGTGGACGGCAACCTGGTGAATGAGATGAAGCTGTTGAGGAAGGAGAGCAGGAACATGAACTCCAGAGTCACCCAGCTCTACATGCAGCTGCTGCATGAGATCATCAGGAAGAGGGATAACTCGCTGGAGCTGGCCCTGCTGGAGACACGCATCCTTAATGCCACCACTGAGTCACTGCGCCTGGCCTCACGCTACAGGGAACTGGAGGTGAAATACGCCGCTCTGTCTGCAGTGGTGAACAACCAGTCGGTGCTGATCGGAGCGCTGGAGGAGCGCTGCATGCAGGTGTACAGTCACAGCCAAGAGCAGCCGCCCCTGGGACCTCCACTCGTGCAGGTGGTGCCGGAGAACATTCCCGTCAGCGTGCCCCGTTTCACCAACGAGATCCACAGAGTCAACACCCGGGGACTCGCCCGGGAAAGGGGCTCTCGCTCGGGGCCACCGCCCACGAGCAGCACCCTAGAAACTATGAAATCTGAGAGAAACTTCAGCACGGAAGGTGAGCGATGGAGAAAAAAAAGGTCTATTCATTAATTTACTTTAATGAATCACTCAGTTGAATTATAATCTGGACCAGTTGTGGTCAAATGTAGAGCATTCCTGGCTTTGCAGGCCAGTCATAACAAAATAATAAACCCTGGCCTGGATACAGCTGCAGGTGGGCCAGTGGCCTCATTTCAAAGGTTAGAGATTTGCAAAATCAGCTGGAACACTGCTCGATGCTCAACAGAAAAAAATTTAATATATATATATATATATATATATATATATATATATATATATATATATATATATATATATATATACCAAGATGGAAATAAAATGGTGCAACATCTGAATTGAGGCTGAGGACTAAAGGCACAGCGAGGTAATGACATATCCAGCTCCTCTAATCAACTGAATTTCCTGACATATTTAGATTACCATTGCCCAAGAAAAACAAAGTGTACAGGATTTCAGTAAAGCTTTGTATGAAAATGATCCTTTGCGAGACTTTTCCAGTGCGCTAGTTGTAGACCAAAGCTGGATTTGATGGATACTCGTTGTGCGTGCCACAAAGTAGCTCATCAGCTAAGAGACTGACCTATTTCTTTACAATATTATCATTATTACATTAATAACCCAGGGGGAATTTACTGGCCCTTTAAATAAACGGACTGCCATATGTGCTATTGATGAAAAAGGTTATTATGAGAGTGTAGGATTACAACAAAAAAAAGGCACATTAGTGAGGACAGCTTAACAATGTGGCTGTGGTCGTCTGGCCTGAACTTAAACAAGGTCTCTTACTGATGTGTCCTGATTGGCCCGTTTAAGTAAATAGATGGTATTTAAATCATATACTGACTCACGTAAGTTAGACCAGGTGCTAATATCATTCTACTGAATGATTTAGAAACATGTACATTTTGAAATGAACTCTACAACTACATAAAACTAAAGACGTGCCATGTGGTGCTCTGTGTTTTCCATCCGGACCCCTCTCCCTCTCTTCCCTCTCCATCAGGTCCGTTCAGAGACTGCTTCGAGGCCCAGGAGGCCGGCCACATCACCAGTGGCGTGTACCTGATCCGCCCAGACGAGATGGAGAGGTCAATGCAAGTCTGGTGTGAACAGGATATAGACAACGGGGGCTGGACCGTCATCCAGCGCAGGAGAGACGGATCCGTCAACTTCTTCAGGAGCTGGGAGAACTACAAGGTGATGACAATGCCACTTCCTCATCTTACCCGCTCTCTGAATATCCATCCAGACACGGCCGTTATACGACCCACCTAGGGGAACCTTTCGGGGTCTCTGAGATAATTTCCTGAGACGGAATCCTTGTGTAAAATATATAGCACTCTGTCAGCAGTCACTTTCATCCGAGGTCATTTGGTTTGAGATTCCCATTATGAAACACTAGCTGCCCTACTAAGAAGGTATGTTCCACAGCTCAAGCGGCAACCTTTTTCCCCCCCCCCCACAAAACCGCTACTAGCATGCGGCCTTCCCAAATGGATGGATGGTTGGCTCGCTGCACTAAACCATAGAGAGCTGTCTTATGAAAGCCCTGGGAGAATGAGGTGGGCTATATTGCTCTTGGCAGCTGCTGCAATCCAGTGTTCCACTTAGCGCAGCCAGCCTAACTGGAAGCTAAATCGCTGTATTCAGCACTGATTTGTCCCCGCGCTCGTTCACCCCCAGAAACAAATGCAACAGCAACACCGAGGAGGCCCCCGAGCTGAAACTTTGCATCATTCATCATCTGCTGGCTCACTCAACCAAGCCACAATCGCAAACCCCCGACGTTCTCTTCCAAGCGAAGTGTTTTGGAGGCCCAAGCCCAGACACCGAGGCTCATGACTGTTCAGCACAAGTTGCCCAAGCCAGTTTCATCATTAGTCAGGACTCAAGTGATCTGTGAGCCTCAGCATTCTCAAGTCACATGCTTATTTTCCAGCTCAAACTCTGCCACATGGTTTTTCTTAAGGATCTCATAGACAGACTTCTACCGTGTATCTTTTTTCTCTCTCTTTTGAAGTTGTCCTGAATTACAGAGCCAAGAGCAAGACAATCCTTAAAACTAGATTTCTCATTTGTTCTTCCCACAGACTTCTCCACAGGCGGTTTTATGTTCCTAAATAATGCTCGTGTTTCTAAACTCTTCAAGCCATCACATAATAAACAAGCCGCATTATTTTCTGTAATCTTTTTGTAACCTTCCCCTTTCATTTTCCTTTGATCCAGAACGGCTTTGGAAACATAGACGGGGAATACTGGCTGGGCCTGGAAGGCATTTATAAATTAGGGAGGCAGGGAGACTACAAGCTGCAAGTGGAGCTGGAGGACTGGATGGACAAGAAGGTGTACGCGCAGTACAGCAGCTTCCACCTGGAGCCCGAGAGCCAGGGCTACCGGCTCCGGCTGGGCACCTACCGGGGCAACGCCGGGGACTCCTTCAGCAGCAACAACGGCAAGCCCTTCACCACTCTGGACCGGGACAAAGATGCTTTCACAGGTACGTACGCGTGGCAGAATCAGATGGGATCTTTAAAGTGAATCGTGATTTTCGAACATGTCATACAAAAAGAAATTGCTGCACGAGTCTAAACCAGCATCTGCCATCCTGATCAACAAGCCGCGGCTCATTTTACAAGTTTCCATGCTCTGAGCAAAATAAAATAGGTGCTTTTGAAGCTTTACTGGAAGTTAATGGCTCTCCCTCTGCTATTCGTTTGAATGAGGAATACTGGTTAATGCTGTTGAGCTGCAGGTCGAGAAAGAGTTGAACATTGCCCACCACGCCAACATTAATAATAATAATACTCACTCTCACTCATCTTCTTCCACTTATCCGTTCCCGGGTCGCGGGGGCAGCAGCCTCAGCAAGGATGCCCAGACTTCCTTCACCCCAGACACTTCCTCCAGCTCTTCCTCCAGCTCTTCCGGGGGGAGTCCGAGGCGTTCCCAGGCCAGCCGAGAGACATAGTCTCTCCAGCGTGTCCTGGGTCTTCCCCGGGGTCTCCTCCCAGAGGGACATGCCTGGAACACCTCCCTAGGGAGGAGGGACATGCCTGGAACACCTCCCTAGGGAGGAGGGACATGTCTGGAACACCTCCCTAGGGAGGAGGGACATGCCTGGAACACCTCCCTAGGGAGGTGGGACATGCCTGGAACACCTCCCTAGGGAGGTGGGACATGCCTGGAACACCTCCCTAGGGAAGAGGGACCTGCCTGGAACACCTCCCTAGGGAGGAGGGACATGCCTGGAACTCCTCCCTAGGGAAGAGGGACATGCCTGGAAATCCTCCCTAGGGAGGAGGGACATGTCTGGAACACCTCCCTAGGGAGGAGGGACCTGCCTGGAACTCCTCCCTAGGGAAGAGGGACATGCCTGGAAATCCTCCCTAGGGAGGAGGGACATGTCTGGAACACCTCCCTAGGGAGGAGGGACATGTCTGGAACACCTCCCTAGGGAGGAGGGACATGTCTGGAACACCTCCCTAGGGAGGAGGGACATGTCTGGAACACCTCCCTAGGGAAGAGGGACATGCCTGGAAATCCTCCCTAGGGAGGAGGGACATGTCTGGAACACCTCCCTAGGGAGGAGGGACCTGCCTGGAACTCCTCCCTAGGGAAGAGGGACATGCCTGGAAATCCTCCCTAGGGAGGAGGGACATGTCTGGAACACCTCCCTAGGGAGGAGGGACATGTCTGGAACACCTCCCTAGGGAGGAGGGACATGCCTGGAAATCCTCCCTAGGGAGGAGGGACATGTCTGGAACACCTCCCTAGGGAGGAGGGACATGTCTGGAACACCTCCCTAGGGAGGAGGGACATGTCTGGAACACCTCCCTAGGGAGGAGGGACATGCCTGGAACACCTCCCTAGGGAGGTGGGACATGCCTGGAACACCTCCCTAGGGAGGAGGGACATGCCTGGAACTCCTCCCTAGGGAGGAGGGACATGTCTGGAACACCTCCCTAGGGAGGAGGGACATGTCTGGAACACCTCCCTAGGGAGGAGGGACATGCCTAGAACACCTCCCTAGGGAGGAGGGACATGCCTGGAACACCTCCCTAGGGAGGCGTCCAGGAGGATCCGGTACAGATGCCCAAGCCACCTCAGCTGACTCCTCTCAATGTGGAGGAGCAGCGGCTCGACTCCGAGCTCCTCCCGGGTGACCGAACTCCTCACCCTCTCTCTAAGGGAGCGTCCAGCCACCCTGCGGAGGAAACTCATCTCTAAGGGAGCGTCCAGCCACCCTGCGGAGGAAACTCATCTCTAAGGGAGCGTCCAGCCGCCCTGCGGAGGAAACTCATCTCGGCCGCTTGTATCCGCGATCTTGTCCTTTCGGTCACTACCCAAAGTTCATGACCATAGGTGAGGGTAGGTGCGGTAAACATAAAAGTAAAGACGTGACATGTCGTGCTCAGAATGAACTGTCCATAAAAATTATGAACAGGACCGGTGACAAAGGGTGCCCCATGGTGCTGAGGCGTGAAGTGGGGATGTTGAGAAGTCCAGCCGAGGTTGAGCGGAGGGTGGGGAGGGAGTGTATTCATGTAGGAGGTCACAGAGGTCAGTGGGAGCTCAGTTGTGGATTGATTTTTCTTGGATCTCCAAACTACTGATGTTTGGAGGTGTTTTTTTGGAGAACGACATGCTTTTTAAAAGGTACTTTTACTATGTAGTTTAAAGCAAATCAAAGCACTTAGAACATTTTGGCAAACATTTGATCATGTAACAAAAATAAATGAGCTTCAATGGTTTGCAACTACAAACCTGAATTGTCACTATTTTCATCTGGTCCTGGGAACCTGGCAGTATATGGGGGACCAGGAGTGTCATGCAGGTGGTAATGGCGTTTCCATCAATTAATCATTGAGAAATAAGAATACTGAATAATACAGAATACAGAATAATGTTACTAAATCGGATCTGCTTGGTCAGCCCGTTGGCCAATCAGAGAGCTTTGTTGCATTTACAGGCCTGATTTGCATCGTTTGACCTACTGCTCTTTGCTCAAGCCCCAGAGTTCCATGGAAACAGGAAAATGAGAGGCTGGAGGAGGAGGTGATAGATATAGGGCAAACATTTTGAAGAAAAAGATGTGAGTAATTATTTAAATGCCTAAATAGAAAATTAATTTTCAAATTCAGATATTTATTTTGAAACTCTGTTTTCAAATAGATTTTAAAATGACATTATTTGATTATTATTTTATCATTTCTTAAATAATTTATTTTGTAAAAATAATAAAACAGCTTAGAAATTAGACTTCAGACGTTCTTAGACGTTCATTTATTTATCAACTCATTTGCGATCCAATTTAGTGTTACATAATTTTATTTTCAAATGAATAACCGATTATAAAAAGGCCATATTACCATTTGCATGACAATCCTTGTGCATAATTACACTTGTACTGCAGTGCACATGCTTTTAAGTCTAAAGTTTTACCAATCAGGATATAATGAAAGAAAAAAACATAATCTGGTCCCTAGCAGCTCTTAGCGTATAGCAATTACAACCTCAAGTGAACAACAGCATTATTTATGTGTGTGTTTAACAGAAAATGAACCAAAGTCAACAAGTATTTTGTTAAAAAAAAAAAAAAAAAAAAAAAAAGGATACACCCCATGATGCAACAGCATGTGGATATAACTGGATATAACTGGAAGGAAACGTTTTATAACCAGCCTTGAATCTTTTCCACCTGTTAAAAGTCTTCCTCACGCTAGAATCATGGCCTCTAATTTGTTTGGAAATAGCCCTATAAACCTTTGCAAATCAACAGCCTATAAGTTCTTTTTCAAAGATTATTGCTGACGTGTTTCCTGCTTGGTCTTGTGTTGAAACACACCTGAATGCTCCAGACCGGTAACGTCTGCTTATATAGAGGAACTCACGCTTGTTGATGATCAGTTAAAACCCCAGGAAGCATTAAAAAGGTAATTTTTCACAGTTTCTACATTTAGTTTTAGGTTTTTGTTCAGAAGATACTGCCATTGCATCATATGGCACGTGTCTTCACTCAGCTAGGCTGTCCAACTATTTAACTAAATAAAAATGTATAAAACCTTTCAACGGACAGAGGATTTGACTCTAAGTCACTTGCAGACAGTTTCTGACGTACACTCGGCGTTGCTGCTCGTTTTTCCACATGTTTATCCTGCTTTAGATTTGGAAATCCTAACATTCGGTTATTTCCATCTACGCTGTTGTTTTCCTAGACATGGCAGAAATACACGACTCTCTTTTACCCGACTGGCTCTCAGATGATCAGTGTTCAGACGGACTGTGAACGCAGTGATCTGGACGGTCAGTCCTGTAGCCTGAAATCCTGCAAAGCCCCAAGCAATGCAGCGACTTCCTTCTGTAAATAAATAGCTGACTCACTAGCGTGCGTGACCCCTCCACTTTTTCATACATCAGCGTGAGGATGTCACAGCTCAAAAGCTAAGGAGTAAAACATTCCTTGGTAAGGATTAAGTAAATAAATAGCTCGTGACTTTTTCCAACTGGTATCAGACTTCTGGGGGAAGCAGTCAAAGTGTTTGACTCCTTAGCAACAGCATACCTAAAAGTTGACGGCTCAAGGACTCGCCGCACTAGAGGAGAAGCTCATTCCTGTCGTCTCTGCATCAATTCAGTCAAAGCTAAGGTACGGCCAGGTTACGCGTGACAGAACTTAACTACAGTATCAATCAACATGCCCAGCAAATACCCATCACAGAAGTCTGCTATGTAGCTTATCTGTGTGGTCAAGAAAAATTGGAACCTTTTCAAATGCAGTCTCGCTCACATCCTGCTAACGTAACTATGAACATTACACTTTAACAACGTGTGGATCAATTCAGCCAATGAGCCTTTACGCATCCGTTTTCATCGACAGTAAGCGACAGAGTTAGAGAGCAGAAAAAAACGTATCTGACGAACGCAATTTAACTCATTCTGTTCACTTCATCCACTATGTCAGTGCAACAATATCACAGGGACATCCCAGTTTAACTTCAAACAGTTAAAGTTCAAATGCAAAAAGGAAAGAGAGAGAGAGTAAAAAAAGTCAAATATTTCCCTTAAACAGATTGATAAGAGGGTAGGGTGATTTGATATCTTACCTTAAGATGAACTTGCATAATTAATCCATCAGTGGCTACAGCCTCATTAATATCTTCTGCTGCTGGGGCAACATTGGACCATCACTTGCCTTCTTTCTTTTCTTTTTAAATTGCGTGGTTGTCTGCTTCCTTTTCATTTTTGTAAGTTAGTAACACTGCAGAGCGCACTAAAAACGAGATTGAAAGCGACCACTGTCGTCAGGGACCCTGGGACATCACATTTCAAGATATGAGGGGGGTTCGATCAGGATTTGTCGTTTAAACCATATGTCAATCAGGTTTGTAAAATAGCCTTTTTCCATCTCCGTAATATTGCAAAGATTAGGAAAATCCTCTCACAGAGTGATGCAGAAAAACTAGTTCATGCGTTTGTATCTTCTAGACTAGATTACTGTAATGTGTTGTTAGCAGGATGTCCAAGTAATTTGCTGAATAGGCTCCAGCTGATCCAAAATGCAGCAGCACGAGTACTGACAGGAATTAGCAGGAGAGACCACGTCTCTCCAGTGTTAGCGTCGCTCCATTGGTTACCCGTAAAATTCAGAATCCAATTTAAAATTTTATTACTTGCGTATAAAGCCCAAAACGGCTTAGCTCCGCATTATTTGCAAGACCTGATAGTGCCTTATGTTCCTGTCAGAGCTCTCCGTTCTCAGAGTGCAGGTTTACTCGTAGTTCCTAGAGTATCTAAATGTAGATTTGGTGGGCGGGCGTTCTGCTATCAGGCGCCACTACTATGGAACCAACTTCCAATCTGGGTTAAGGGGGCTGACACCACCTCCACCTTTAAAACTAAACTTAAAACATTTCTGTTTAGTAAAGCCTATAGTTAGTGTTTAGTAAACCTCTAGCTGGTGTTGGTAAATCTCTAGGTAGTGTAAACTTTAGTGTGTCAGAGTCGCTCCTGTGGTTTCTTGTGCTGGCCCCCCCTTCTCCTCCCTTTTCTCTCTTTTGTCCATGTTGCAGCATCCTTTGCCGGACACCGGAACCTGCAGTGTGGGAGTGAGGGGGGCAGGGTAACGGCCCCTTTTGGGCGGGGGAGAATGTTCGTCCCTCAAGACTCCTCTCCCTGGCCCTGCCCCTTCTCAACCTTTCCCCGACCCTGCACCCCAACCTGGGACTTGATGATTGGGCCGGAGCTTCGGGAGCTGCGTGCTGGCCTGCGGTCCCCACCCCTGGTCATCCCGTTGCTGGCCCCCCCTTCTCCTCCCTTTTCTCTCTTTTGTCCTGCAGGTGGCCGTGGGTGGCTTGTAGCTTGCATTACGGAGCACAAGTCTTTTCCTGACCCTGCACCCCAACCTGGGACTTGCTGATTGGGCCGGAGCTTCGGGAGCTGTGTGCTGGCCTGCGGTCCCCACCCCCGGTCATCCCGTTGCTGCTTCCACCTGCCTGCTGTGCTGTTGCCGTCCCTGACCCACCAGTCTGGCCCTCGGCAGGAGGGTCCCCCCTGATGAGCCTGGTCCTGCTCAAGGTTTCTTCCCTCCTAAAGGGGAGTTTTTCCTTGCCACTGTTTGGCTTAAGGTTTTTCTCCCACTAGGGGAGTTTTTACCTGCCATTGTTTATGTAATAACTGCTCGGGGGTCATGTTCTGGGTATGGGTCTCTGTAAAGCGTCTAGAGACAACTCTGTTGTATTAGACGCTATATAAATAAAATTGAATTGAATTGAATTACAAGTGTTGGGAAAGATAATTCCTAGTGAAATCCATCATGTTGTTCTGATTTGCATTTGTAGTTATTTTAAAGGAGCATGAGGCAAGAATAAGAAATGAGACTCATTAGCGCCACAATGACCGTCGGGGTTCCTGCAGCCAACAGCCAAGCCGGCACGGGAGCGCCGTTCAAATCAAGCTCTAAAAAGGACTTACAATGTTATCTTACCTGGTCAGTAGGAAGTGAGCCATGTCAGCATCTGTTTTCAGTCCCAATTCAAGTTGAAGCTGCCTCCATGACTCAAACCCAATCCAATGTTTACTCGTGCGCCGCTGAGCATGCAGCGTCATGTGACGTCACATCCGCAGGACAGCGCGGGAAATTCCGGTCACAATTGCAGCACATTTTGCAGCACACAGCCTGTTCAAGGCAACGGAGAGATACACTAGAGGAATCATTCTTTTTGGTTTGGAACGCTTCATTTGACATTATTACTAGAAAACTTAAAACGTATACGAATTCTTTTCATAAATCCTGCCTCAATCCTGCCTCATGCTCCTTTAAATGTATTAAATAATAGAATAATCAATAAACATTTACATTTTCCCCTGAAGCCGAGGTGTGGCGGCTGCCATACCTTGCCATACCCAATTGACGCCCCTGCTCTGATACCTAAGCATGCTTTTCTTCATTGATCTCCCCTCCTGTTTTCCACCTACAGGTAACTGTGCCCATTTCCACAAAGGAGGCTGGTGGTACAACGCTTGTGGCCAGTCCAATCTCAACGGTGTCTGGTACTCCGGAGGCGTCTACCGCAGCAAATTCCAAGACGGCATGTTCTGGGCCGACTACGGAGGAGGCTTCTACTCCATGAAGTCCGTCCGCCTGATGATTAGACCCATAGACTGAGACTGCCCTCGTAAGCCAGCCTGCTCAAAGGCTAACCAGGCTAAACAGGCCGGGGCAAGTTAAAGACTCATGTTTTACTTTATACGTCAACACTGATTGGTCGATGGTAGATCTGCAACCAGGTCCGCAACAATGGAAGTGACCGCCCGTCAGTTAGAGAGCATCAAGGCACAAACTCGCCGTCAACGTTGTTCTTTTTATGTCACAACAAATGCATATATTCAAGGGACCTTTAATAATATCAAGGTCCTTAAAGGAGACATACAGTATTTTGCCCCCTTATTTCTTTTTCTTTTTTTTTTTTACAAAAGTCGTTAATGAAATGTCTGTGACATACTTTGATCAAAACATCAGAGATGTTGAACAAAAACACCCTTCTCAGCCGTGTTTCAGGGAGTGAAGTCAGCCGCGAGACTTCTTTAACTGTCTCTCTTCAAATTAGCGTGAAGCTTTGCCCCCACTTATGAGGAAAAATGCAGGAAGACGTGAAACTGGGTGGAGGTAAAGATGGAGAGGCTGGATGGTTCTACTGTGATCCGCAGCATCCTTGGAGATCTGAACAGCTCACTGGGTGAGAACGCTTCAGACCCGTACACCCCGAAACAAGGCGACTGCGTCGTTGCCGTAGCTGAGGTTTTGAGCTAGTAGTGACTTCATACACCCGAATAAATGACCTTGAGAGCAGAAAATAGTGACTTGAGTGTCACGAGCGTCACAGGATCTAAATGCAGCTTTTCCTACCTCACCAAGATATATGTCTTGTGCAAACACTCATATTTGGTATCTAATTTGCTATAAGTGCTGGGTAATAGCTCATGTTACTACCTGCACGGATCTATCTCTGTATCCTCTGCAGGACCTCGAGGAGCAGGGAGTTTGTACACTCGATTGCACAAAAACAGTGGTGTTCTTATTGTAAATCCCTACACTTAAAACAACTTTTTTTTTTTTTAAACTACATGTTACAATACTTTAAGTGCAGATGACCACAAGTATAATTTATGAGTATAATTAAGTTATCATAACAGTGAAAAGGACCAGGTGTCCTGAGGGAACAGTAAATGATCCTGCAGGAAATAAAGTGGGACCAGTTTCCATCACTGGAAAACAGGACAATCATTCTCACACGGTGTTCTCACACGTATGGAAATTGCTCGTTCATGCTTTTTTCATTTGGAGTTTGATTAAAGTTCAGTTTGATTCTGAGAAAAGACGTGCATCCTTGGGAGGACGAGAGTGGAATAATGTTTTCTTTTTTTTTGTTTTTGTGGTTTTCAAGCATGAAAACTATGCCAGCCAAGCACATTGAGAGTTTTAAGCACCAGGACAGACAACGAGAAACACATTTCTTAAAAAACCAGACAGGATGGAGAAAGAAAACGAGAGGGGTGAGGAGGAAGGGGTGGAGGGGATGGACTGGGATGGAATCCGTCCAAATTTCCAAGTCATTTTTCCACGTTACCCCACACCCCCAATCTCGCAATCTTCCCCTTAAGTACAGAGAAAAGCTACATTCTTTCCACACAGTGGAGGTACTTGAAATCTATGCTTTTGGGAAAAACTGCCTTTCGCTGACAAAGTCATGGGTCTCACTCTGTAATCACCGCTACGGATGGAAATCATTTTAGGGAAGCCATCTCGGAGGCACAAACTGGTAGGTTTGCTCCGAACAACAACGCTTCATCCACAGCAGACTGGAGACAAACAGCCCTTTGTTTCTGGTGTCAAAGTAGCATATATTACGTTTCCTTTCTTTTTTTTTTTTGTGAACCACGAAGACTCTCACACCCATGTCTTTAAAAAATTTTGTACCGCAGCAAAACACAAACCGTGGACACTAATCAAACCCAGCCAGACGTGTAAAAATACAGCGTCCCATAAAAACCGTGTAATTATCTAGAAATTAAGCAGAAATAAAAGCTGAAAACAATTACAATGCTGGTAGAACAATGCTTGACTGCAAACAGACACAGAAATGACATCCAGGGTCACCCCATAACACACTTCAACCATCCAGCACACTAAAGATGCTTTAGTCAACGACTATTATGACTAAATATCGTCGTCGACGAACCTTTATCACCTGAGGAAAAAACGAGACAAGACGCAACGAAAATGCTGGTCATGTGACGATAATGATAATTAAATAAATAAAAATAAATGCAATATCGTAGAGGAAGAAAAACGAAACAAAAATGTAGATTACAAAATAAAAACTCTAAAACGCTAAAATGTGTCTTCATTTACGTTGACCAAAACGAGACAAGACTAAATGTTATAACAAAGATCCTTAATGTACAAGTTGTTTCTTCTCGTTTAGTCTTTAAACCAGTTTAGTCTTTAGATCTTTGGATACACTTTCCTACATAGACGTGGAAAAGAAAACCCAATGTGTCGTCGAAAAAGAAAAAGATGGGGAGAAATGCGGAAAAATAAATATTTTGTAAACTCAAATTAAAGTCTTCTGTATCTGGAATGAATGTATTCTTGAGTCTATAAGGTAACAATAATATAATAATAATAATAAGATAACCTTGTTTAAATTGTAAAATGGGTTTGGCTAAATACAATCTTTGACTAAAACTAGACTAAAATGATCCTGGACAATTCTGACTAAAACAAGACTAAAACGCTCAGACTTTTAGTCGACTGTAACTTGACACGACTAAAAGGAGAATGAACGTGACTAAAACTAATAAAAACTAATATGATAGCTTGACCCAAAGACTAGACTAAAACTAAAATTGACTGTCAAAATAATAAAGCATGGCTTGCTTCTCTTATCTTGTTGACCACTCAACGTGACCTAAACTAAAAGCCTGAATCCTCCATTTACACACATTTATAGACTACAGTTTAGCCAAGACTAGTTTAACAACTGGCTCAAAGGCACTACAACATGTGCCCTGCAGTGGCTGGTGAGTGAACCAGCAACCTTCCACCTCCTACCAACCAGCACGTTAAAAAGCACTCCCTCTTTAGTCAGACTTTTTGTAAATATGTTTTTTTTTTTTTACATTTATCCCACAGAGATGAAAAGTACAGAACATATTACTTGTCTCTATAAAATGTCTCATTTTTAGTCTCATTACAAAATCTCATTACACTTAAAACAAGACTCATCGCTGGAAAAAACAACAATTTTCAACTGTTTCAAGTACCGTAGATTTTCACTTAAAATAAGCAGAAAAATCTGCCAGTGGAACAAGATTGTTTTGCTTGTAATAAGAAGATAAATCTTGTCCCACTGGCAGATTTTTCTACTTATTTCAAGTGAAAATTTACTTTAAATCTCATTACACTTAAAACAAGAGTCATCACCAGAAAGATAACTTGTTATTTGACAATTTTCACTTGTTGCAAGTACATTTTCACTTGAAATAAGTAGAAAAATATGCCAGTGGGACAAGATTTATTTTCTCATTACAAGCAAAAAAATCTTGTCCCACTGGCAGATTTTTCTACTTATTTCAAGTGAAAATTTACTTGAAACAGGTGAAGATTTTCAAATAACAAGTTATTTTTCTGGTAATGACTCTTTTTTTAAGTGTTATGAGATTTTTTTGACAAAAAATTAGACATTTTAACTAGAAATAAGACAAATATTCCTGGTAAGATTTGGAGTTTTTGCAGTGTAAAAGTGCATTGTTCAGCTGAAACATTGACACAATGAGTCCGCCATTCCCACCACCTCCCGTCCACCCACCCATATGTTTACAGGATATAAAGCACACTTGAGGAGTAATAGAACAGAAATGAAAGGGGAAAAAATAAAACAAAACAACAGAAAAAAAGGGGGGTTTTCACTGCTGCGATCGATCATGTGTGAGTTCCATCCTATTCATTGTCAAGGGTCTCCTGTAAGGAGTCATAGAGGTCCAGAAAGGGACTCCGTATTTTAAAAAAAGATTGAGAGGATCCCTTGAGTGTGTATTTGATTTTTTTTCTAGCTTTAAGAAATACATAACATCATTGACCCAATGAGAAAAGGATGGAGGCGCTTGTTGTTTCCATCTGAACAGGATCAAACGTCTCGCGAGGAGTGTGGTAAAGGCTGTAATAACACGGGCTTTATCCGGTGACGCAGCTCCAGATTCCTCTGGTGTCAGACCAAAGAGAGCACAGATCAGATCAGGGTCCAACTGGGTTCCAAACATCTCACTAAAAGCTTGAAAAATACTTTAAAGTCCTCCTAGAACCAGAATCCTGCATCAAATTTGCATTTCAGAAATTTTGGTTATCTATACTTGACTGGAGTAATTATTTTTCAGACGACTTTTTACTTTTACTCCTTACATTTTCACGCAATTATCTGTACTTTTAACTCCTTACATTTTAAAAACAGCCTCGTTACTCTATTTCATTTCGGCCTTTAAAAAAAACTATCCAGTTAAATTGCTCCATCCGGATAGAGTGAATTTGGTTGTGGTTGTTTCAGATGTTCTTGTCCAGTTTTGTTCTTACATCCGTTCCCTCAGATTCCTGCAACTAAACTTGGATGTACATTCCAATAAAGGTTAGGATAAATGATAACATGCCTCTGAAGTTTGACTTTTTGCACCATTACAATACTTATAGGCAACAAGTCCTCCTAGAACCAGAATCCTGCATCACATTTGCATTTCAGACCGATAAACGTGTCTTTATCGCAGAGACAAACCAGCAGCCCGTCCAGGGTGCAGCTTGCTGGGGAGAAGCTCCCGCAGCCCCGTCCCTCCATGTCCTTGAGTAGGACACGGCAGACCTGGGAAACAGATTGAATGGATGGAGTTCTCTTTATGCCAGTGTGCGCTTTGCATTAATGTGAAAAAAGCTCACGAGGAAGCAGCGGCATACATCACAAAGTCTCACGTGTCTGACGGAACTAGGGCAAGTCATTCGTTGGACGTCCACAACCTGGATTACACATTACTGTGTTTCACTTTTGTCTGGTTTCGTCACATCATAACCAGACTTGTGTTTCCTGTGCAAAACTGTCATCAATCCATTGTGTGTGTAAGCAGGCTGATTAGAGGGCAGACTTAACCTCATCATGTCACATGAAAGACTCATTCATGGATGAACTTTTAATCTGTCTGGCTAGACAGTTCATAACAAAAGCCTTCTCAAGTCTTATAGACGCTAATTACTTTAATAAAATAGAAAAACACAAGAGCATAAAGAGCTGAAGACTTACCAGCTCACAGCTGTTCACCTGAGACTGTTCCAGGACTATTTTACCCTTTAAGAAGATGCACTTCTTTTCACATCCTGCAGATTCCTTCTGTCCCACCGACATGTCTTTACAGCATAGAAATATGTAACATAGTAAAGAAAATTCAGGCTCTATTCAAAGTTTCACTAACAGTTCCCTATCAGAAACTTGAAAATTCATTACATGTTGTAATCCATTTGTTTCCTGAATAAAAACGTATATAAAACAAGTTTAACATCATTCCGAGCAATTATGCAACTACTTGCTTGGAACTATTAAAGCTCATAAAGGCTCTGCCTATTTTTGCACTTGGCTCCTGTTGTCCATTTAAAAGGTGCCGTTGTGGCCTGTGTTGCTGTTTTGCACGACTTTGGTTTCCTCTCGGTTTCAGACTTACAAGAACTTACAAGAACTTACAAGAACGAGCTGCTGAATTCAGCCCTTCATTACACGTGCATGTGTGAGAGTTGTCTCGCATTTTAATAAACTGATTCTACAGCCACTGAGACATTTAGTTTTGGCTAAACGCATCTCACACCAAGAACATTTAGGGAATAAAAGTATTATATTCAGGCCGATTGATACGACACGTATATATCTTTAGTGACTTTTGTGACGAGCATCAATCCTCGCGTAGTGAAAGAAAAATAATGTTATTGCTTAAACCTAACCAGATCATTTCTACGGAAGAGTATTAGGGCCAGGCAGGAGAGAAATAAAAATAATATTTTAGAGGAGGAAGATTTTTTTTTTCATTATGCACTTCGAGAAAAAAGTTGAAATGTCGAGAAAAAAGTCGAAATGTCGAGATTAATGTTGAAGTAGTAAAAAAAAAAAAAAAAAAATCACTGGGTTTGTATGTATATATTTATGTATGTATGTGTATGCGTATGTAGGCGTATATATGTATATATATCAAATATAGCAATAATGCACATACATATGCCTTTGGTTTTTACCTGCATGGTATCAATCATTAATATGTGTGCAGACAAGGTAAAAAAAGAAAAAAAAAAGTTGAAGTTGAATTTCGAGAAAAAAGGCAAAATGTTGAGAAAAAAGGCAAAATTTCGACTTTATTCTTGAAATTGTATTTCAACATTAATCTCGACATTTTGACTTTTCTCTCGACATTTCCACTTTTTTCTCAAAGTGCACAATAAAAACAAATCTTCTCCTCTCAAATATTTTTTCTCCTGCCTGGCCCTAATACTCTTCCGTACGAAACAGGGCAGGAAAAAGTCAAAGAAAAACAGGTACAGTGGTCATGTGTGAGGCGAGGGACCACCGGGCCTGTGGGCTTTCAGTCAGATCCATCACAACCCAGTCTGACAGCTTGCAACATCTGCTTTTACAAAACAGGATGGTTTGTTTTCCGAAGATTATATTCCCAAGAGCTACTCTCATCTTTTCCTTAGTACTGAACCAAATGGCTAATCCTCTTCACCCAAATGTTCTTTAAATCCTTCTTTCTTGTTGGCCATTATGTCCACACTACAGTTTAAAATGTGGTGAGAGTATTTGGGAAACAAAGGGTCTTCACATGAGACTTTGGTGGAAACCTCTCCCCGGACGGCCGCTGTTGGTTCCTCCATCACCACTGCAGCAGTCGGTGAAGCCTTCCAGTAATTCTGCCCACTACACACTGAACTCTCACATCTAGACTAACTCCATGGAAATATGGAAATGCATGACTGGCCCCTCAAAAAAAAAAAACAACCCAAAAAAACAAACTTGTTTGCGGTGAGACACAGCGAAGGAACAGTGACGGTGACATCCTTGGCTGCACTGAGGGGGGGGGACCACACTGACCAGCCCAGACGCCTGGGGACGGCTGACCGCTGCTGCAGTGTGGTCCTCTGAGAGCCACTGCACCGGCTGAAAGCCCTTCTTGTCACCGGGTGAAGCTTTGCTGTCCGCAGATTTCACCACGAGGCCGGGAAGACGTGTGGAAGAGTCCTCCACTGTTTGCTGGAGGAGACCTGCTGCTGGGTAAATATATATATGTGAGAGTGACTCATTAGCCCTCAAAGGCACAGTTAAGTGCAGAGGTGTCAAGTAACAAATAAGTACAAATACGTCGTTACCTTACTTAAGTAGAAATTTTGGTTATCTATACTTCACTGGAGTAATTATTTTTCAGACGACTTTTTACTTTTACTCCTTACATTTTCACGCAATTATCTGTACTTTTTACTCCTTACATTTTAAAAACAGCCTCGTTACTCTATTTCATTTCGGCCTTTAATAAAAACTATCCAGTTAAATTGCTCCATCCGGATAGAGTGAATTTGGTTGTGGTTGTTTCAGATGTTCTTGTCCAGTTTTGTTCTTACATCCGTTCCCTCAGATTCCTGCAACTAAACTTGGATGTACATTCCAATAAAGGTTAGGATAAATGATAACATGCCTCTGAAGTTTGACTTTTTGCACCATTACAATACTTATAGGAAACTAGTCATCATATCTCCTGCTCTCTGAAACACATGTTAATGCTCAATAGTACACATACCTGTATTTTCTGGACTATAAGCCGCACCTGTATATAAGCCGCATCCACTCTATTTTTAAAAAAATAATAAAAAAAGATATACAAGCCGCACCTGTATATAAGCCGCATCCGCTCTCTTTTTTAAAAAAGGATATGAAAAGCCGCAGATATTTATGTTGTTAAATTAGATATTTACTACATGTACAGAAGGATTTTGAACTGTAAATGATGTACATGTTTGTACCTAAATAGATCTTTCCTAACAGTGTCTTTAACACGGCAGCAACTTTGCTGATTAAAACAGGACAGAACCAAGAGAAAATAACCGGTATTTATTTATCTATTTATCTGTTTGAAATCTGCTTCTACCTACTTGTATCTGCTAAAGAAGAAGTAGCGTATTCTTCTTTGCATATATTTTGTCTTAGTTTTCATTCTAATTCCGGTTAGCGCTCCCCCTAGCGGTGGAAGAAAAATCCACAGAATAGCTTACCTTACAAATACCTTTGTATAAGCTGCACGGTTCAAAACCTATGAAAGAAGTAGCGGCTTATAGTCCAGAAAATACGGTATATGGTTCTTTAATATATTTGCATTATACTAAGATACATTAAAGGAGCTTGAGGCTGGATTGAGGCAGGATTTATGAAAAACAATCCGTATACGTTTTAATTTTTCTAGTAATAATGTCAGATGAAGCGTTCCAAACCCAAAAGAATGATTCCTCTAGTGTATCTCTCCTTTGCCTTGAACAGGCTGTGTGCTGCAAAATGTGCTGCAATTCGTGCCCGGAATTTCCCGCGCTGGGCTGCGGATGTGACGTCACATGACGCTGCATGCACGTTCTCCCCGTTCTCCCGTGCCGGCTTCACTGTTGGCTGCAGTACCCCCAACGGCCGTCGTGGTGAAGGGTGGCGCTAGAGAGTCTCATTTCTTAAAAGGAGCCTCATGCTCCTTTAATTTTCAATGGCTTTTGTCCTTAATGGCTTTTTTCCCCCTTACATTACTTTTACTTTTATACTTTAAGTAGTTTTGAAACCAGTACTTTTATACTTAAACTTGAGTAAAAAACTTGAGTTGATACTTCAACTTCTACAGGAGTATTTTTAAACTCTAGTATCTATACTTCTACCTGAGTAATGCATGTGCATACTGAAGACACCTCTGGTTAAGTGTCAAACAGCAAATCAATAGACAGGATAGGCAGCTGTTTTCTTTCAAAACAAGCATCATGACTCATGTTTTCCCCTGAGAGAGACGGCCAGAGAGAGCACTCCTCAAATCTGCTGCAACAAGCCTTTTGACTCAGGGCTCAGCAGACACGTGTTTGACGTGGATGATCATTCGTAAAAAACTTCCAGAAGAGCTTTCTGGCTGGAGCTGCGCTTACTGTTAGTTTTAACTGGTCTAAGATACACAGCAGAATCATATCTATTCAGCTATGGAGCACTTATGCAAGAGCTGACACCGTAAGAATGAGATTTACTTTACTGAGGAATGTTTTGACCGAAGTAAGTAAAGCAGAGACAGTAAACCAGGGAGGACTTTAGAACCACGAGAAGTGTGCTCATTGTGCTTCAGCTGCTTATTAGCAGACATTCGGTGTTTAAATACGTCTATTAGTGACCAAAAAATTCAGATGGTTTTCATTACTGATGTGGTTGAAATGCCGCGGTTGTTTATTCCCGTCCCAAAAAACCTGAAACCCTTCACATGATCAAATGGATCGCCGTAGTAAAGAAGCGTGACCTGAAAACACTGCCGAGTCAGCATTACTCACCGAAGCGAGAACCCACAAACAGTCGGCAGTATGACCGTTAACCGTATGTGTTCTGGTTATACGAGTGCACTTATTGTGATAGATGGCGTGAGTCACAGCGTCCTGCTTCAACCTCCACGACTGCCCGGGGAGGGCAGCGCCAGAGGAGCCGTCGCCCTGACTTCTCCATTGTTTTTGTACCCGAGTTAAAACGGAGAAAAACAAAGGGGGCCTCCCGGCATAAACCTGCTGGAGAGAGGTATGAACCCGAGCGGCCACAAAACATCACAGAAGGAGCCACAGAAATGCTTCACATGCAGTCTAGCGGAGCAGTGGGGAACTGAGATTAACTGGTGAGTCAATGCTGGAAAATTGTAAAAGTGTAGTTTTGCTGTTGCATTCATGGGAAAAAGGATCGGTGACTAAGTCATATATATACATATATACATACTTACATATACATACTTTATATATATATATATATATATATATATATATATATATATATATATATATATATATATATATATATATATATATATATATTATTAGTGGTGGGACTTGATTAAAAAAATTAATCTAATTAATTATAAGCTTTGTAATTAATGAATCGCAATTAATCGCATATCAATATTTGACACGAGAAGCAACATTTTTCAATTTCAATGGATTTTGGTACATGACTGAATCATTGAATTGACACATAAATGAGCTTAAACAACAAAATTGTGTTTATTTTGATAACTGAGTGTTAACATAAAGTGCAATATGAATACCGTATTTTCCGCATTATAAGGCCCACCTTCAATGAATTACGTATTTTAAAACTTTTTCCATATATAAGGCGCACCCCATTATAAGGTGCACTAAATATATGGTAAAATACCGTACTATATTGGCTGGGGTTGAGTTTTGTATCTACCTGATGGAGCTGCGCTACAGGAAATGCTACAAAATCCTACAGCATATGCAAAAAAAAATAAGAAGAAAAGTACTGAATGTCAAACTTTATTAACAAAATAAAAACCAGCTTTGCTCCGTCTCGTCAAAGTCTCCATGATGCGAGTCAGCGTTGCTGCTGTTGTCTTGAACGTCTGGGACGATTCCTGACGATTTTAGTGCCGTTACTTCGCCGACACCAACTACAGTAGCTACAATCCCCCTGACTACAGTAACAGACATTACCGTAATGATCATATATAAGGCGCACTGCATTATAAGGCGCACTGCCGGTTTTTGAGAAAATGAAAGGCTTTTAGGTGCACCTTATAGTGCGGAAAATACGGTAATAGGAATATGATTGTATTGTCCACAAGGCACAAACCTAAATTCAAGTTAGCTATATTCAAGCTTTTTCAGAACTTTTTAAAAACTTTCTATGTCTTAAAAACATTTGTTTTTGTTTAGTAAAATTAAAAAACAGCACTTTCAAGTACGTACCGCACTGTTTGGAGTGCAAAAGTAAATTGCAGGCTCCCTGGGGGAGGAAGCCGCCCATGTAGGAATGGGTGACAGTGGAGTTTACATGTAGTACCTGTAGGTTAACCTGGTATACCTAATAAATACTAATAAATAGTGCATGATATTCTGACCTTTTCCTGGGAGGTCCAGGCTTTCTATACGGGTACTGTGGCAGAATGACACCTGACCTCAAACCACAACCACAGCTGAGCTTCATATATACAGAGAGCGTGCGTTGACTGACCTGCCTGCAGTCCAGCTCTGTCTCAAGGAACATCTGTGTATGATAAAGAGGAGAATCAGATAACTATGGACTGTTGAATAGCTGAAGTCTTACATGGACACAAATTCCTTTTACCAGTTTTTAACAGTCATTTTCTGTTTCAGAATCTAAATTAAAAGGTGCGGTGGTAAATATACAACTCAGACATGTTTCTTGAGTTTTTCTGATATTAAATTGAAGATTTGAATTTCATGGTAAGTAAATATTCAGACACTAGATTCCTTGTGACTGGTGTGTGTTAAGTCAAGCTTCAAACTAATGATCAAATACAAACTGGATCTGTTTTTAATCTGTTTTGCATTTGAAATCCCTTTTTCTGCTCCTTAGAGATTTCACTGGTTGATTCCTGTGATGTGTTTTTAAGTTTTCAGTGGTATTTTGACTTTTAATGGCTTGTACTCACACTCTGCTGCCACATCTATACGATATATCAGCTACACGTGAGTATCCAATACCACATCAAAACTTACACATTTGTAATAATAGTATGGTTTATACAGTACATAGGGAGGAAATTAAACTTTTGTGGAGAGAAAATGAATATCAACTGATACACGCTCTTACTTTAATCAATTCACCTGCAGCAAGTGGTCCGGTCTGTTTTTACAATTTAAACAACGCGACAGCGCCATCTAGTGGTGAAATAAAGCATTGCTACCGAACTACAGCTGGGCCCTCAGATAGTCTGATTACTGTGTTCACATTTTAATTATAGTCTCAGAGTAATTAACCACTGTGCAATAATAACAATAACCAGATGCCAAATATGTTTCTGCAGTGGATCTCTCAAATGTGTTTTTCTCAGTTCCTGTTCACCCTGATACTCAGCATTGGTTTGCTTTTACTTACAATTATGCTCTAAAACAAAGTCTTTGACACCACTATCTTACTGAAACATCTTCATGCAAATGGTTATAAAACGAGTCCGTCTAAACTGCAGTTTGTGCAAGAAAAAGTCACCTATCGGATCATGTGATCACAGCTGAGGGCAAATCCCTCTCACCCAAACTTTGCACGAAAAAACAACTTATTCCTGGGAATGTGTTCATATTGTGGGAATTTTGTATCAAACTTGTCTGTTCTTGAAGCCCCGTTGTCTTCTCTTATCCATGGGAAAAGTCTACAGCCTTCAGACCTTATTACATGGACCCCAGAAGCAGAGATGGCTTTTACTGAACTGGAAGTGTCTCTTCAAACAGCTTCTACTTCAGGACTTCCTGATCCAGGTAAACCTTTCCTTCAAACTGTGGATGAAAAACATGGTTCCATGACTTCTGTTCTTCTTCAAAAACATTATTCCACCCAGACTGCTGAACTCATGCATTAACTGAGGCATGCAAACTAGCTGCAGGTATGTCTGTAATCATCTACGGAGTCCAGATATGCATTAGGTGTCGTTCATGACTTTGGAGCATTGTGGAAACACAGAACATTCTTGAAATCTGATTGTAAACCCATTTGAAATGCAACACAAGTTGCGTCTCCTCTTGAAGGTATCCTGCTCCCTTCTGCCATTGCTGTGTGTAAGTGTCAGGCCCACACTTCTTCTTCTGACCCTATTAGCCAAGGCAACAGTAGAGCTGATGCAACTGCCGAGTCTGCAGCCAGAAAAACCTTCTTGTGTCTCAACATTTGTCTTTCAGCCCTACAGGTGAAGGTCCTTGTTCCTCCCCTGAGCTCCAGTCGTTTGCAAGTCGTCTGCAAGACTGATCGGTCCAGAAACTTCATGATTACAGACGTCAGGGCAATGGCTCTGTAATCATGGAGGTTGTGGATGGTGGTGGGGACGGAGGCATGTGTCCGGGAGAGATTGAAGAGTTGAAGAGTGGATGTCCCTCCATATCTGCTGTGGGTTATTGTCCTTCAGGTCTCCCTCCATTCTCCTCTTATAGGAGTCCTTGGCCTGTTTGGAGGCTCTGCCCCCCTTCTGAAGACCAAGTTGAGATCTGATCAGAGTCTGAACAGAACTCTCAACTTGGCCTTCAGTACATTCTGCATCCCTAAGAATATTAACTTTCATATCCAGCAACAAAAGTTTTTATCAGCATCCTTTACCTCCAAAAAAATGTTTCTTTAATTCTAAATGACAATAAAATGTTTAAATATATAAAAGAAGAAAACCAGACGGGAGGAAAAGTGTTTAAACACGTGACTTCTTTCCTCTTTGAAAACCTCACTACATGTCATGTAAGCATCTTCCTGTAGGGGGCGGTGTGACGTCACTCCCCAGACTCCTGATCTTCACTGTTTCCAGGTCCTGAGGTTGCAGACGTGAACCAGGCAGTGGCGGAGCTCCACTTTGAACCTTGGGGGGGCCAGAGGGGGCCAGGGCTATTTCAGGGGGTCCACAGACTTTGACAATGAATTAGTTTCTTGAACAATCAATTGCAATCGGAGTCTCTAAATGTTGAAATGTACATATTAAGCACAGGACATTTGTGTATATATAAATTTAAGTTTATTCACACTGTACAAAATGTAAAAAAACAAAGACATTTGTCCCTTTTTTTGCAAGTCTTTTGTTTCATCTGCAAACACACTGAACACTTCATTTTTTTCACTTCTTTTATGATTTCACTCTGTACCATCTCAGCTGAGCCCTGAAGAATCTCATTTTGGATTTGGTGACTTGTGTACTTTGCGTTCCCACATGAATCCAGCCTTTTTTCAATAAATTGGTCATGCTTTGCTATTTCGTCTAATATGGCCAAAAAGTTTCCCTTATTCTTGGAGTCCTCAGACTCTCGTTGACCCCTCTGTGCTATATTTTAGGTTGCAGTCAAAATAAGCACATTTTTTTCAAATAATGTTGATTTACTTCCAGTTTTTCTTTGTCGATTCTCATTCAAAGAATTTAACATGGTTGTGTTCCTCTCAGTAGTTTTTTATGTTGACTCCATGCATACATTTCATACATAGCACTAACTACTGTACAGGAGGGACTTAGCAGTCAGGAGTCACTGATTTCAAAACGCAACTGGCTCCTTTCAACAAGACGTGCACGGTGCCCTGATATTTCAATCATCTGGCACTTGGGGGGGGTAATCACATTTCAGGGGGGTCCAGTGCCCCCCCGGCCTCCCCTCTAGCTCCGCCCCTGGAACCAGGATACAATGTTCAGGACAGAAAGTTACATGAAGAGCAGAAACACTAAAAAAAGAAGTAAAACATCAATATTGTAAATGATGAAATGTGAAGTGTTATGAAGTGAAGCTCAGCAGTCTGCAGCTTGTGATAAACCAGCGTTTGCTGAACCCAGCAGTCACTTCCACTTTACCACAGGCTGATATGTTCCCCTGAACTTAACCCTGGAGAGTGGAGGTCACATGTTTCTGCTGGAGCTTCTCTTTCTCCACAGTCTGCAGTCAGAGTCTCCGGATCTCAAAGCTTCCAATCAGTTTTTCACCTTTTAAATCAACCTGATTCAGAAAAACATCCACGTATTAATATTATTATTATCATTTTAACTGAAACAAATCTTCTAAACATCAGTGTAGACACCAGTGTGATCCTGGTCTGGGGAAGTTCTAGAAACCTGGGAACACAGGAGTGACGACCCGAGCTGACTTTACATCCCCAGAGGTCCAGATGAGCTTCTGTCTCCATCATGATTCATTTTTATTGCTGCTTCTGTTCACCTGCACATTGAAACTCAAAGTTTACTTGACCCTTGCTCTCAGGCTTCACGGGCCATTAAAAGTCAAACATTTACTACATCTAGTGTCACAACGTGCACTCAGTTGTCAACACGCTGACGGTAAAGTGAGCCATCTTGGGAGGTTTCCTGATCACGTTCCCAGACCTCCACCCTGCAGAGTGAAGCTGAACCGCTGCACCGCCCTCTGGTACCGTCCAGCAGCATCTTCCAAGCAGAACATGTTCCTGCAGCGGCTCCTGCACCCAAGACGGCTCCATTTAACTGAGATTACACTGTTTAATTCACTTATTTCATCTTTAATTAACAGGAATAGAAGATTGTGGAGCCTCTTTTCTGAGTGAAGTCTGGCCAGAAAAAGAGCAGTAAAATCAGTAAAGACACATTTAAATCCAGAAATATGATTTGTTGTGAACATGAACTCTGTACTTTGTGATGTTTCAGGAGGAAAACTGCCTCAGTTTTACTTGAATATTAGATTCATGTTTTCTCCCTCAGATCTGAGTCAAATCCTGGAATGAAGACTGAAGAAAACACTTTGTTAGAACATCAGAAGTTTTATTTCTTACTAAATATTCAGATTGTTAAACATGAAACATCCTCAACAGATTCAGACATCAACAACATGTGATCTGCAGATCTAGTCTGGTCCTGCAGCTGCAGCGATGACTACCGGCCCCAACACACTAGTTTACACCAACTAGAGGCTTTACTGAACTGTTTGCTGCGTTGCTGCTGTCACTAACATTTCTGAAATCATATACTTTTCTTTCTAAAAA
The DNA here is from genome assembly GCF_033807715.1 of Cololabis saira. Classification (NCBI taxonomy): domain Eukaryota; kingdom Metazoa; phylum Chordata; class Actinopteri; order Beloniformes; family Belonidae; genus Cololabis; species Cololabis saira. The sequence continues at coordinate 42,112,612 of NC_084596.1, read as the reverse complement.
ATATTTTCATCTTTAGAAAAGAACCTTTGGTTTGCTAATGAATGAGGAAACCAGTGTGAATGCAGACATGATATCAGAGATAAAGAGGAGAAGAAAAGAGAAATACAACATAGAAACTCATCAAAACTAATAGTTAACAACAATTACAACAGGCTTATTTCTATGTTTTTATAATGAAATAGAAGATGTTAATATTATTAATATTTCCCAGGTGAAACGAAAAAGAACAACTTCCACATCCAAAAGAGGAAATAACAACAAAACATCAACTTATAGAACAAAAACGTCCCTCTATCCATCAGAGTTTGAGACGTTCATCTCTGAGAAGAAAAGAAAATCAATAAAAACATAAAGAGTAAATACATCTATTTGAGTTTACAGAACTCAGCTGAGTCTCCATCAGTGCCACAAACACAAACTCCAGCGTGTAGCGGCTGAGTGAAGGAGGTCTGGACTCTGCGGAGGAGGGTCATGGTTCCAGAGACGCTGTAGAAGGACAGAACTCCTGCTCTGTGATCCAGGTAAACTCCTATTCTGGAGCTCTGAGGACCTGAGAGGGAGGTTTGGATGTTGTTGTAATAAAATACATATCTGTCTGAGGAACAACGTAGTGACCAAGATTTGTCATTATATCCAAATCCACTTTCCTTCCACCCCCCTGATCTGCTGATATTCTTGTATGAAACTGCTACAAAAACTCCACCTGCTTTCTTCTCCACCTCCCAGTAATGACGTCCAGTCAGACTCTCTCTACTCAGGACCTGAAGAACATTAGTGAATCTGTCTGGATGACTAGAATAAGACTGACGGTTCTCCATAATAGTCACCTTTCTGTTCTCCTCTGACAGTAACAGCCGTGTGTGTAATGTGTTTGGATCCAGAGTGATTTCACATGAATATTTCAAGAATCCAGCTCTGCTCTTTAGTTCTGGTTGTGACAGTAAAACATCCACATCAGTGACGGCCAGTGAGAAGTTTGTCCACGTGTCTCTCAGGATGTCCTGTAGTCGACCTCTGACCTCTGACACAGCTGCTGTCACATCCTGAAAGTACCTGAGAGGACGGATGCTGATGCTGGAGGAGTGTGTGAGAGGACGGATGCTGATGCTGGAGGAGTGTGTGGACTCACTGAGTGGTGGCAGTGAGGGACAGTTGTGGAGAAACTGGTTGTGGTCCTCGATGTCTCTGAGCTGCTTCATCTCAGCGTCTCTCCTCTTCAGGTCACTGATCTCCTGCTGCAGCTTCTCCTTCAGCTCTCTGACTCTCCTCACTTCAGTTTCCTGCTGGGATCTGATCTGCTGCTTCACATCAGAGCTTCTCTTCTGGAGGAGAGAGATCAGCTCAGTGAAGATCTCCTCACTGTCCTCCACTGTTTTATCAGCAGACTGATTGATGGCCTCCACCTCCTGCTGAAGCAGCTTCACATCTCTCTCTCTGTCCTGGATCTCCTGCTGGATTAGTTGTCGACTCACCTCCATCTCTCTCTGTTTCTCCGTCCTTTCTGCTGCAGCTGAGACTGTGTCGTGGCCTTTATGTTCATCCACAGAGCAGAGATAACAGATACACTTCTGATCAGTACGACAGAACATCTTCATCACCTCATCATGACGGGGGCAGATGTTGTCCTGCAGGTTCTTGGAGGGATCCACCAGCTTGTGTTTCTTTAATGGAGCCACATCATGATGAGGTTGAAGGTGTTTCTGGCAGTAAGAGGCCAGACAGACTAAACAGGACTTAATGGCTTTCAGTTTTCTCCCAGAGCAGAAATCACAGGCCACATCTTCAGGTCCAGCATAGCAGTGATCAGCAGGAGCAGCTTGGAGTCCAGTCTTCTTCATCTCCTCCACTAAAGCTGCTAACATGGTGTTTTTCACCAGCACAGGCTTCGGTATAAATGTCTCTCTACACTGAGGACAGCTGGGGATTTTCTTCTGTCCTTCATCCCAGTAGGTTTTAATACAGTTCATACAGTAACTGTGTCCACAGGGAATAGCCACCGGATCCTTTAAAACCTCCAAACAGATGGAACAAGAAAAGGTTTCCTGGTCCAGCTGAACTCCTTTCTGCGCCATTTCTCCTCTCGATCACTGAGACTGAAGTTTTTACTTCCTCAACACTGATACTAGTCTGCAGATCTGCAGGGGAGGGAACAAGGAAACGTGTCCAGAGTGGAGCTGCTGGTTTATGAGGCTCAGAGTCCATGAGGAGAAGTTGTCTGAGATAAAAACCCTTTAACTCTTTCAGAACAGAAAACGTTCCTGTTTAAAAACTGCTATCAGGCTCCCGTTCCAGGTTTCCAGATCGTTTTAACGCCAGTTTCTCAACAATGATACAATAGATAAATGTTTAATTTTGTCTCAAAGTGTGGGCAGTGCAGGTTCACATAAAAACTGAAAGTGTGTTTGGATAAATTAAAATAAAATAAAAAATAGCATATTTCAAATTATAGTTTTATAATGAAAACAAATCATCAGCCTATTTATTCTTCTTGTTTAAGTATCAGAAAATCTAACAATAATAACAAAAATAACTGATGAAAACTACACATTGGTTAACAGCAGGCGTATCAAATATAAAATGCTTACCTTAACATTTTAACACAAACTTTTTCCAAGACTTAAGTGTGTTTTGAACCGTACCTCACCGATTATAGCATGTATTTACTATATTGGTTACTTCATAATCACATTTGTTTCTCTAAATTTGATTGAAATGGGAATCTGTAGATTTTAAGGTGCTGAAATAGCTCCACACATGATTTAATTTGTGATCGGTCGTCAGTAACGTTCTGACTGTAGTTTCGTCGTCACTCATGAATTTACTCAGCTGTATTTCACATATGATAATAACAGACCATTTAGATTAGATTATTATAGTAAAGTTACTTCCCAATGTACTCTTATTAATGAAAAACTAAACATTTACTCCACATTTCTAAAGTATCAATATTTTAATGTTAAGATTTTCAAAACTCCAGGAGAAATAAACACACATATTCCTGCTTCAAAAAAATGGTTTTGGTCTCCACTGACAGATTTCACATCCATGACGACAGTTCAGGGTACATCAGGTAAAATCATAGGTATAAAGCAGCAAAGTTATGCATAACTATGGGTGTTTTTTTGTTTTGTTTGGTGGCACGCACCGATCCCTGTGTGTGTGGTGCAGAAGATGCTGATTCATGACCACATCTTGGCTGTAATGTGCAGTTTCTGAGCTTTGGGAAAACGTTGGAGTTTCTCCAGCAGCACAGGCCGTTGTGCAACCGTGTGGCCAGCGACACACCTCTGTGCTACAGCATTCATGCAACGTTACCCAGAGCCGGCTGAGACTGGCTGCGTATCGGCCTGGAGGGCTCAGAGCTTGAGGACTAGCTAACAGCAGCTACCTCGTGCTAACCCAGTTCTGGCTAAACACAGGGGTCATTCCTGATTTTGCCGCTGAAACGACATTTAAAATGGGAAGTTCTGTTGGAAATGCTGCCGAGAGCCAGGACTGGAAATGTTGTATCCTTCCAAGTGGACGTGTGCTGGCACTAGGGTTGCCACCCGTCCCGTAAAATACGGAATTGTCCTTTATTTGAGAAAATAATGTTGCGTCCCGTATTGAACTAATACGGGACACGATTTGTACCGTATTTTCATTAACTTTTACACCATATTCTAGTTGAATTATTGAAATAAATTAACCTTTACACCATATTCTAGTTGAATTATTGAAATAAATTAACTTTTACACCATATTCTAGTTGAATTATTGAAATAAATTAACCGTTACACCATATTCTAGTTGAATTATTGAAATAAATTAACTTTTACACCATATTCTAGTTGAATTATTGAAATAAATTAACTTTTACACCATATTCTAGTTGAATTATTGAAATAAGTTAACTTTTACACCATTTTCTAGTTGAATTATTGAAATAAATTAACTTTTACACCATATTCTAGTTGAATTATTGAAATAAATTAACTTTTACACCATATTCTAGTTGAATTATTGAAATAAATTAACTTTTACACCATATTTTTCACCTGTAGGCTATATTACATCTGGGCTGATATGGACATACGTAGCATAGGAGGCTATTTCAGCTGCTATATGGTTGGCTGTCTGTACAGTCATGCAAGTTCAATGCTATTAAAGCACTTTAAACTTTAAATCAAAGCATTTTGTTTTTTCATATAAAATAAACACATTTTTATTCAGTTTAGAAGTTTTGGGGCTTTTTTTTTTGGCTCCTGCGCTGCTGAAATCAGGGCATCCCTTATTTCTATTTCTGAAAGGTGGCAACCCTAGCTGGCACTGGCAGTTCATCAGCTTGTGACGCCAGAACGGTGCCTGACTACTAAAGTTGCTTTCGTCAATGGAAATTATGACTAAATATCGTCGTCAACGAACCTTTATCACCTGAGGAAAACGAGACTCAGCAGAAATGCTGGTCATGTGACGATAACGATAATTAAATATATAATGCAATATTGTAGAGGAATAAAAACGAGACTAAAATGTAGATAACAAAATAAAAACTCTGCTAAAATGTGTCTTCATTTTCGTTGACCAAAACGAGATGAAATGTTCTACCAAAGATCCTTAATGTCCATCTTTTAAGTAGTTTCCTCTGGTTTAGTGAGTGGAGGTTCAAGGACACGAGCTGCTGGTTTATGAGGCTCAGAGTCCATGAGGAGAAGTTGTCTGAGATAAAAACCCTTTAACTCTTTCAGAACAGAAAACGTTCCTGTTTAAAAACTAATATCAGTCTTTGGTTCCAGGTTTCCAGATCTTTTAATGCCTCTCAACAATGAAACTTCTCAACAATATATACATTTTTAATTTTGTCTCAAGCTGTTCTTGTTTATTTGAATAAAAATGTGAATAAAACATTTCTTGGTGAGGTGATGGTAACTCTTCAAAGAGATCTGCTTCTCATCAGAAAGTGACTGGACCAGTTTAGACGTGTTAAAGCTTCAATAAATGAGACAGAACATAATGTTTCCTCTGATGTACTAATCAGTCTGTTGTTGGAATAATAAAGGGATCCATCCTTTATCCAGGTTGCATTTAGAAAAAGAAAGAATTATTGTGTGGGTATTTCTGTGAACAGGAAACACATTTTTCAGCTCTGCAGCAGCTCTGAACCCCACAAGACCATCATGTCATTTGAGTTTTTCTTAATAATTCTAATCCATTTTTTCCTCGTGACTAAAGACTGTAACTCAACATCTCCTCATGGAGTCCTGGTGAGACTTTTATTGGCCCACCTGAACCAGCAAAGAAGCACCTTCCAGGACCCAGTGCAGTTTGTTTATCATGGTGGGGGTGGAGGTGGAGATGCTGTCACTCACCTGCTTCAACCAACTGTCATCTGGACAAAGCAGCAGCACTGTGAGGATCATGCTCTTTGTTTTCTCCGGTTCATTTAACTCCATCCAGCCTGCATTACTACGTAAGAACCTCCAGGAGACACAGGTGGAGCCTCCACAGTCACCCGGATTACTGACTACCTGACAAACAGTTGTTGAGATGGTTGTGTGACCAGGTGGTCAGCAGCACAGGAGCACCACAGGGGACTGTATTCTCACCACTCCGCTTCACTGTACACCTCAGACTTCCAGGACAAGTGGGGGTTGGTGGGCCACAGCCCTGTGTTGAACATTGGAAGACTTCATTTCAATTCTGAGGCCAGCCTCTTTTTCTTACAGCTGACCGCATGGTTTGAAACGAAGGAACCTCCATAATGACTCAAAACCCCTGCAGACTTTGCATTTACAGCCTTTCGGTGATAAGGAACAGCACCCTCATTGGGCATGGACCCCAAAACACAGGAAGGGCTGCTGCCGATTTATAGCAGCCCAGGCCCGGCTATAAAGAGGAGGCTTCCCGCCTTCTCTCTCTCTTTTCCCTGTTTTCTCCCAAGCCTTCTCCCATGGAGTTCTCTGTGAGCTATGAAGAAGGCCACAGCTGCTTTTTTAGCATGAAAGGCTACTGGCTATGTTCGGGCCTTCTCCATTATCGGGCCTGAAGGAGAGTCCGGTTGCCTGGAAATGGCAACCACAGTCTGCAGCGCTGCAACGAGTCACCTGAGAACGTTCGGAGCCCCAGATGAGCCGAACGAGGGACCCTTGCATGCCCCGACGACGTGAAAGCCTTTGGACCGACCTGAAGCTGAAGGAGGCCCAGCTGCTGTGCTCATGCTGCATCCAAACGGAGAGAGAGAGACGCTCTTCACTAGGATCACCTGCGGAGCGTAACCATCCAGCTGTTCACCTGCGGAGCGTAACCATCCAGCTGTTCATCTGCAGAGCGTAACCATCCAGCTGTTCACCTGCGGAGCGTAACCATCCAGCTGTTCACCTGAGGAGCGTAACCATCCAGCTGTTCACCTGCGGAGCGTAACCATCCAGCTGTTCATCTGCAGAGCGTAACCATCCAGCTGTTCACCTGCGGAGCGTAACCATCCAGCTGTTCACCTGAGGAGCGTAACCATCCAGCTGTTCACCTGTGGAGCGTAACCATCCAGCTGTTCACCTGTGGAGCGTAACCATCCAGCTGTTCACCTGCGGAGCGTAACCATCCAGCTGTTCATCTGCAGAGCGTAACCATCCAGCTGTTCACCTGCGGAGCGTAACCATCCAGCTGTTCACCTGAGGAGCGTAACCATCCAGCTGTTCACCTGCGGAGCGTAACCATCCAGCTGTTCACCTGAGGAGCGTAACCATCCAGCTGTTCATCTGCAGAGCGTAACCATCCAGCTGTTCACCTGAGGAGCGTAACCATCCAGCTGTTCACCTGTGGAGCGTAACCATCCAGCTGTTCACCGAGGAACGCTGACCGGCCAGACCAAACCACCTTTTTCCTCACTTACAAAGATCCACGTAAGAGGCTGTTACGTGCCTGGGCAGAAAAACATAGTTAACACATTTAACTAGTTAAGTTTTACGTTGTGAGCTGGACCGCTGATCTTGTCACAACTGTTATTATTAGATAAAGTGTGTTTGTTTATTTTATTGTTTGTCTTATTACTTCATCTACGTTGCTGGATCTGGTTGACGTGTTCTTCCACAACAGAAAACAAAGCCCTTCCTCATTTCCCAGTTGAATGAGCAGAGCTACATGTGAAGTTAGTTTCACATTGGTCTCTGTGTGGGAAACATCAGCAGAGCTTGGTTTTCTGGTGGTGAGAAGTTATTTTAGTGTCTTGGGTTTTACTTTCTTCTCCATTCCTCTCATCGTCTCGTACTAACCCCTGCACACACGCACACTCTTATCTAGTCCCATAAAACCTCACAGTTCTTTTTTTTCTCACTGGATGAGATGAAGTCTCGTCCAACATTTTGAATCAGGCGAGACTCGTGACTTTGTCAGCCATCTTTCTACCTGCGTGAAGCTGCCCCCCCACCCCACGCAAAACCCAGTGAAAATATTCTCAATCGTTTGTGCTGCGTTAGTGCTGGTTTGTGCACAAACGAAATTTATTTCTGCACAAACCAGCACTAATGCAGCACAAACAAACTAGACCATTTTGGTTAATTTTGGACAAAGTCGGGGGGCTGGGTGACGTCATCATGTCATAATTAACCCGTTATATTTTCAAAACTAAAGCAGCACAAACGAAATATCTTTCTGCACAAACCAGCACTAACGCAGCACAAACGATTGAGAATATTTTCACTGAGTTTTGTGTGGGGTGGGGGGGCAGCTTCATGCAGGTATCTTTCTTTCGTTTCACGTGTATGAACAGTCATCGTGACAACACACACACACACACACACACACACACACACACACACACACACACACACACACACACACACACACACACACACACACACACACACACACACACACTTACGTGTATAATCTGAAGTTTGTGTTTAATGTTTAGTTCGTTGTTTGCTTATGTGTAGTGTAGGTATCAGAACTTTATCCCAAGTGTTGTTTCACTATCTTTTAACACTTGTGTAAATAAATTATTATTCATTTGAATGAGAGAAATAGTTTGTGTTTATTTTATACAGATTTGTAACATTTCCTGGTTGCAAAGGCCCGTGATCAGACTCCTTCCTTCACTGTTACTCTCTAGCACCACCCTGGCAACGGCTGCACGCAGAGAATAACAGCTACTTTGAGACTGATTGTGCTGTTTAGTTATTATTTCCTGATGTTTGATATCATATATTTTCCTCATATGTTTTTTTTTTTATGGTAATCGATACCCCAACTTCTCTGAAACATAAGCATACATCAGATGTGTTTTGTGTATTGCCTGACTGTTATTAATAACTATCATAAGACAATTATTAATAACTCTCTAATAACTGAACCAGCGCTCCCTTTGTTGCACAACAGAGTCCTGTCATCTGCAGAAATACTCAGATTACTCTGCAGTAGTGAATCAGAGACTGAGGACAGAGAACTGGTGGACCGTTCTGTGGCATGTTGTGGGGACAATCAAGTGGAGGTGGTTGAGGAGTATAAATACCTTGGTGTTCACCTGGACAGCAGGCTGGACTGGAGGTGCAACAATGATGCTGTTTACAAGGAAGGACAGAGCAGACTTTACCTCTCAAGGAGGATTAGGTAAGATTAGCTCCTTCAGCATTTGCAGCAAGATGTTGAATATCTTCTATAAGTCTGTTGTGGAGAGTTTGGTCACAACTTTTTTCAGATCTGCTGCAACACAGACCTCTACAGGAGATCCTTCCTGCCCATAGCAACAAAGCTACAATAAGCCTCTGAACAGACTTGAATCACGGAAACTACTGTAAAAAATACATTTCCTATGGAGATTACTGAAGTATTTTAAATTTGAATTGAGATTTACTCGCTTTTGGGTCACATAAAGTGTGTGTTTGTGTTTGTGAAGCATTTCATGTCCACCTACGTCGGCGTGCGTGTCAGTGTCACATATTGCTTGAGTTGACAGAACCAGCTCATGTGACTCGTCACCTAAGAGTATCTACAGTCGTGTTCAAAAGTTCCTCCCTCTCTCAGTTCAAAGGTTTTTACATATCTGAACAATAAAAACCATCTGTTTTATAACGAGGTGAATACGACCTCAGATAAACGACACATGAGATTCAGTCACCAACAAACTTTATTATGTTCACCAGGTAATAAACTGGCTGCTGTGTTGCATTATTTCATTATTGACTCAACAAAAACGAGATGCAATGGTTCATTTATTTATTTCCCTGAATGAAGGTAAAATGTGAAAGCTTTGTTGAACTTCACGTGTGGTTCTGGTTTTTCTCTGTCGAGAAGGGTTTGGACCTGCAGCCCAGCAGCAGCTTCTTTCGTCGGTAGGGGAAGGGCAAGTGCTTGGCAGGTGTCAGGCGGTGCCACAGCCCTGCCCAGGTGACCGGTGTAGCTGAGCGTACCTGCCGTCAGACTGCAGGTAGACTGTTTCCACCAGGGGAGACAGGAGCGCCCCCTGGAGGCCCACAACGCTCCACCTGTGGAGGAGTGAAAGAACAGAGTTGTGATGGCAGATTCATGTCTGTGGGACAGTGGATGAGTGTACAGCCATGATCTCACACTGTTGATGCCCAAACCACAGTCTGTAAAAAACTATGGACGAAGCATTAGGTCACGTGACCCACTGGTTTCTAACCAGCAGTTTTGCATATGAGTGCAGCCAAGTTGCCTCCAAGGTTTGTCAATCAAAGTTAACTGTGGCTACCAGCCAGTGTTGCCAGCTCCTCCACAAGGAAAGAAGCTGTTGGCTGTCTCGAAAGTCCCTAAATGACGGCATAGCCTCATTTGCATAATTCTCCATTTGTATATAATCGTCATTGTTGCTATAAGAGAAAGGTATACTGGTGGGAGAGGTGGAACGGAAGTTAAAGACAGTATCTGCTGAGAACTACAAATTAACTTTGGATGTATAAAGCCAGAAACAAACAAGTACCAGATACCAGATAATATATTGAAACTCTTTACTGATAGAGAGGGAGGTTGTAATTACAGGGGAAGCCTGAACTTCAGAACCAGGAGTGTTCAAACAACCATGAAGAGAATGTGCCCCTCAGTCAGTGGTGTAAAGGTCTGGAATAAACTCAGACAAGAAGTGAAGCAACGTCCAGGCATGAGTTAGTCTAAGAAAGGGCTCAAACTGATGATTCTCCACAAGTATAGGGATGATGACCAGGCCAACACACAGACAGAGTTCAGGGGTCTGGGCTCAGGGCCGGGCTGACCCTGAGACAGGTCAGTGGGACTACTTAACAAACCAAATGTGGGACAAAGAGCATGTTTGTGTGGGACAATGTGGGACACCGGGACACATTACCAATACTGAGCGGTAGTCTCAAATTTTGACATAATGTAACTTAAAAAATGAACATTTCTATTACGTCCCTTAGATCAGTGGTTCCCAACCTTTTTTCCTTGTTCCCCCCCAACTTGTGTTTAAGACCAGCCAGGCCCCCCGACCCGTACGTACTAGCACCAAAATAGTCTTTAATTGAATAAATTAACATTAATTATGTTTTTTTGATACATTTCTCTTTGGTTTACTCTGTATACTTATGACTTTGTTTTTCTCCAATGTCACCAATGTATAAAATACGCACAAAAGGACATAAAAGGAAATAAAAATATTTCTGAAAAATGTCTCTTTTAATATGAGACCAACATTTTTTAACATTTTTCCTTTAACAACCTGTCTGAGTAGATTAAATGTTGAGTAATGATATAATAATAAGGAATTAAATCATTTCCTGTGTTTGTCACCAGTGTATAAAAAACACAAAAAATATTCAAGACATTCATAAATTATTCCTAACAATGTCTTATGAATGACTCATTCGCAAATATAATTTTTACAACTGCATAATTTCAAAGCAGACAAAGTTTCGCACCCCCCCAGAGATCTCTGGCGCCCCCCCAGGGGGGCCCGGACCCCAGGTTGGGAGACACTGCCTTAGCTCATAGAACAGCCAAAAAAGACATGTACAGTATTTAGTTCAAGGAACTTTAATGGAGCACTTCAAGTGTTCACTTTGTCCATCCATAAACACTTTTCACTCAGTAGTGGCTATAACCCAACTACTGCATTCCATTAACACAAAATAAAATAAAAAATGAAGTAAAACCAGATTAATAGAAATCAGAACCAGTCAGGAGGGAACAAAATACATTTAATTTCAAATCTTTAAAACCATCCTCCTAAGCCATTTGCTTTTCACTAGAAATTAGGCACAATGAAACATATCTGATAAAATCAAGTCATATTAATAAATCAAAACCAGCCAGGAGGGAACAACAAATAAAAATCAAGTAAATATTTTGTGATGTCCATCACAGCAACAACTGCCGCCCACTGCACTTTCACACCACGGAGAGCAGCTGCATGGCTGGAACACAACAATAGCATCTTATTCAAATCTAGCTCCACATTGGAGGCCCACAATATTCTATTTATCTGTCTGGTGGCAGTCGTCTTTGGCTTTCAGCAGGAATACTTCCATAGACCGGGTTGTCTCTTTCTGAGCCACACGTTTCTTGTGAGTGTCACATACACTGTGTCGCTTGACATCATATTCCCCGCCGTGTGAAACAGAAAAATAACTCTGGCAAAGTTTGCAGAAAACCCGCTGTGAATCACCTTTCACCTGTTTCACCCAGTCATATTAATTTCCCAGTCTTTGTTATACCTGCATCTCCTCTTTTTTGTTGTCGTTTCCATCATTTAGCCTGTTTCTCCTCCAGTCGAGTCGAGACTGTTTTCAGCACGGCCACCGTTGCGCGTGTACGCGCAGCTGCAGCTACAGCAGCAACACACGTACAGGTTAAAGTACTACACTTGACCACACGTGTGCGCAGTTTTATCGACTGCATCATCCTCAAATAAACAGCCCCGTAATGACAGCCTTCTCTGTTTTCTTCGCAGCCATTGGATAAAAAATAAAAAAAATACAGATGTCAATCAAATTGCGGGACATGATCTCAATGTGCGGGACGCGGAAAAAGTGATGAAAATGCTGTGCAGTCCCGCACAAAGCGGGACATCTGGTCCCCCTAGGACTACTTCAGAGTCCCAGTTCAGGGGGCCGGCCTTGGGAGTTCTTGGCTGGACCTGAGCAGAGTTCCTGGCTGTGGCCTGGGCCCTGACTGGGACTGGGGCTGTGGCATGGGCAGAGTCCTTGGTTGTAGCTTGGGCTTTTTGACCTCACAACAAGCATCTTGCACACCAGATGCCCCTGACCTGGTTTGATGTATCTCTCAGTTTGGTCCATGTAGATTTCTTCCTCCAGTTGTTCTTTTAAAAATGCAGTGACAACATCCATTTGATGCACATGTAGGTTATTTTGGATGGCAAAAGGACATTAATGTGTGAATTGAGCTCAAACGTACTACGGGTGGAAACGTTTAATCGTAATCAGCACCATACAGCTGGGAGGGACCTTTGGCAACAAGTCAGCACTCGTATCGCTCCACTTCTCCATGACTTTGATGCTCGACTTTGAACACCCATCTTGACCCTATGACCTCTTTGTCCTTTGGTAGTTCCACCAGTTCCCAGGTCTCATTTTCTAGTAGTGACTCATATTCAGCTGCTTCTTGCCATTGTTTTGCATTTGGACACTTTAATGCTTCTTTCAGTGTGCTTGGTTCTGACAGAAAACACATTAGCACAATGATCAGTCACCGTATCTGCAAACTGGTCGCCTCTCTTTGGGGCCCTTCTTATTCTGCTTCCTCTTTCAACAGTTTCATTGACAGTGACGTCATCATCAGTTGTTTGTTTCTCTTCTGTGACGGTAATCACCTCTTTCTCTGGACAGGAAACATCCACCTCATGTTTCCAGTCAAAGTCTGACCCATTAAAGATCAAATCCTTTCAAATCAAATTTCTTCTCTTCATTGAACAAAGATAATCTTTTGCCTTGTTGGCATACCCCACAAACCTGAGCTTTACAGCTTTCTTGTCTAGTTTTAGTCTGTCAACATCTGGGTCTTATGCATAAGCAGCACAACCAAACACTCTCACATGAGCGGTCAGGTTTTTGCCAGACCATCGTTGGTAGGGTATCTCTTGCTTCAGGACAGATATCGGCTGTTGCTACAGCCTCAGACCAGAACATCTTTGGTAGCTTAGCATGTGCCAACATGCTACTAGCTGCTTCAATCCATGTCCTTCTTTTTTTCTTTCTGCAACTCCATTTTTCTGAGGTATATGAGATACAGACATCTCATGGTGGATTCCTCGAGCCTTCAGATATTCTTGAAACTCACATGAAACGTACTCCCCAACCGTTATCTGATCTCAGTCTTGCAACTTTGTGTCCACACTCATTGGAGAATGTTTTCTCAGATTCCTTGAATTTGCTCAAGACTTCACCTTTTTTCTTTCATTACAGTTTTTGCCCGTTGCTTGAACACATTTTGCAAAATTTCGCTCATTGTGCCAAGACTCTACACACAAGTAAGCATGACACAACACTGGGAAATATACTATTCACATCTGTGTCAAATTGAAACTCTACTATCACTGCCTAAACTCTGCTATCAAAACCTAAAAATACTTGGTCAAAATGTAACTCTGATGACAAAATGACACACACTTGTATCATATGCATACACTTTCAGATCAGGGAGAACACACTATTCTACTTTATATAAAACACTGCAGTCTTTGATTTTGTTTTTTTATTTTTGTTTATTCAGCAGGCACATTTTCAACCAACCAACAAAACCAAACCAAATAGGCCTACTCAATGTTGTACATAGTAACGTGAACAAAAAAAAAATAATTAGAAAAAACACTATACTGTAAACAAATAATTGTGCATACAACAGCACACTGTTGTATGCTGTTGTGTGAACAGGCGTTGGCGTCCTCCCCCAGAAGGTTTTTTTAGTCATTCTAGAGAAATACAAACACAAATTGTCATCAGTTTGATTCTTTTTCTTACAGTACTTCACTGTATATAATGTATCATCCACTGTACTGAACCCTGCAACACCCTGTATGTGATGTGGTAAAGTGATATACTGTAGAGAGCTGTAAATACCATCTGAGTAGAAGGTAGAGAGGGGAAGACATACCTGTTTTCCAGTCTGAATGTTCTTACAGTATTATAGATGCCACTGTGTGAGGTGCGGGTGGACTCTCTGCCCAGCTTCCCTCATTGTCAGGCCATGATCTATAACATGATCCACCAAAGTTGCCCTTATATCGTCAGATATGGAGGTCCGTGCATTGCCTCTTCGACCTTGTCCTTGCCCTCCTTGTCGTCCTCTTCCTCGTCCTCTAGCTCTCCCTCTGCCTCTTACTCTCCCTCCATCCATGCTTGCAAAGTTCTTGAAATGGCTAAACTGAGGCCTTTTTGTAGCTGGCTGATTGGTGTTACGTTTAGCAAGCTAGTGCCTTCAGGTGTGTATTTGAATGGTTGCAATTAACCGATGTGTTTTGTATTTTGGAAACATGTGTTTTCCAAATGGCACCCTGAGATTTCATTTGTGAACGAAGTGTCTTATGTATGAAATAGAGTCTAGTATGCAGGACCAAGTGTGTTGCATAAAGGACCAAGAGTGTTGCAGAATTGCAACTAGAGTGCAAGCAGCGCTTTGATTTAAGGTATGGGTACATGTGTTTGAGGTATGGTAACAAAAGTTTCAAGTTGTGTTACTTTAGTTTACAGTTTTTTCTGAATCCTTAAGTACATTTTTTGCAACATTGGCTATTTTTGCTAAACTCTACAAACAAATGAGAAAACCTTTCACCAAATTATCAAAACGTTATAGTTCTCTTGCCAAATCAAACACAGCTTGATTAACTCTACACACCTTAGTAAAAATGGTGTTTTCATATCAGACAGTAAACACATGCCATCATTTACTAAGCACATAATGTGCCAACTACACACTAATGGTATGAATACAAAACACATCTGGCTTTTTTCTTTTTCTGTGCACAAGGTGGCTAGGTCAGTTTGAGGTCATACTTTTGTCATAGTTCTGTAAACACACAGGGATCCAAACTACAAGTATTGGTGTTTATTCACACTCGTCAAAACAAAGACACATTACAGAACACAAAATAATACATTCACAAAAAAAAGACAATCAGCCTACATCATGCCGTCTCTCTGGGTCCAGCTACAAAATCTCATCCACATCGCATGCGATGTCCTCCAGTCCAAGGCCCTGGGGAAAATACCTCCTTGCATGCCGTATCCAGGCCTGACATGATGCCTGCTCAATATCTCCACATGCCTCCTCCACTGCTTGTAAAAGGGCTGCGTGTTGATGGGGAAGGCGGTCGTGGACTTTCCAGCGCCGGGCAGAAAAGAACCCTTCAATCGGATTTACAGTAAGAATGGAGAGTATGGGGGGAGGTTGAGTGCCATGAAGAGTGGGTGATCAGTAAACCAGTTGCGGACCAAAGCAGCCCTATGGAAACTAACATTGTCCCATATGATGACATATCAGGTCTGCTCTGGCCCTTCCTCTTCCCCCTCCTCGTCCTCCTCTTGCTGCTCCTTGTCCTCTTCCTCTAACTTCCTCTAAACTTCTTGCTTCTTCACCTCCACGTCCTCTTCCTCGGCCTCCTCTGATTCTTACTCTTCTTGCTCCTTCCATTGTACTCCACACAGACAGCTTACCTGTGGCTTATTCATAGTGCTTACGCTGATTGCAAAGTGAACTAATTCTCTAAAATTGTTTTCTCATGTGAAAGTGTGCCGGACAGGTGGCAAAATAGTGTAAATAATAGCCATACATGTGTATAATTTTGCTAGGAGTGTTTTGGAAATTTGGCAATTGAGTGTAAGCAGTGAATTGTGCCTACAGTTTTGAAAAGTGTGTGTTGCAAAATTACAAACTGAGTGCAAAGCAGTATTTGTGCTTTTAATTTCGCTAACTCAGTGAGTGGTTTTGCTATGTGTGTTAATAGTTTTAGAAATTGTGCTACAAGAACATAATTAGCGCCTAAGCTTTCAGAAAAAACTGTAAGCATGGGTCTATAGTGTTCAAGCAATGGGCAAAAACTGTAAGTAAACCTTACAGCAGCGGGAGAGGAAATCAACGAAGGTTACAAAGCATTTTGATCCACCTGTTGATTCAGTCTGCATGGGTCCACAGACCTCACTATGGATCAGTTTCTTTTTTTTTTCTTAAATATTTTTATCCCGGTTTTTTCCCCCATTTTATCACCCAGTGCTCCTACCTAAGTAAGGATGGTATGGTATGGATCAGTTTCTTGAACAGTATTGCAGATTAGCTGCGGTTTTTGAACTCATGGGTGGGATGAAAAGACCTTGTAGAAGTTGAAGCTCGTCTGTTTGGAGTCGCCATGGAGATGAACCATAGATAGAGAGAATTTAAGGCTGATGGAAAATGACTGGAGGCCTTGACAGAGCGGCTTGGCAGGCCTGTCTAACCACACTATCCCTGGATGGATGAAAACTAGCCCCCCTTCTCCTCAGGACACCGGTGGACCTGTATCAGAACTATACCGAGCTGATAACATCAAGGACAATGGCTGAGGAGTAGATCTGGGGCAAAGTTCACCTTTGATTCCTGTTAAGAAAATCAGAGACAAAGGTCAACCTGATGAAAGGCGTTTTGTTCAAGATCTGCAAAGAGTTAATGCAGCAGTTCAACCAAGGTCTCCGTTTGTCACAGAGCCTCATACAGTACAATCTTATCTCAGGTTCCGTCACATGCCAAATATGTTTCTGCAGTGGATCTCTCAAATGCGTTTTTCTCAGTTCCTGTTCACCCTGATACTCAGCATTGGTTTGCTTTTACTTACAATTATGCTCTAAAACAAAGTCTTTGACACCACTGTCTTACTGAAACATCTTCATGCAAATGGCTATAAAACGAGTCCGTCTAAACTGCAGTTTGTGCAAGAAAAAGTCCCCTTTCGGGTCATGTGATCACAGCTGAGGGCAAATCCCTCTCACCCAAACTTTGCACGAAAAAACAACTTATTCCTGGGAATGTGTTCATATTGTGGGAATTTTGTATCAAACTCGTCTGTTCTTGAAGCCCCGTTGTCTTCTCTTATCCATGAGAAAAGTCTACAGCCTTCAGACCTTATTACATGGACCCCAGAAGCAGAGATGGCTTTTACTGAACTGGAAGTGTCTCTTCAAACAGCTTCTAGTTCAGGACTTCCTGATCCAGGTAAACTTTTCCTTCAAACTGTGGATGAAAAACATGGTTCCATGACTTCTGTTCTTCTTCAAAAACATTATTCCACCCAGACTGCTGAACTCATGCATTAACTGAGGCATGCAAACTAGCTGCAGGTATGTCTGTAATCATCTACGGACTCCAGATATGCATTAGGTTTCGTTCATGACTTTGGAGCATTGTGGAAACACAGAACATTCTTGAAATCTGATGGTCAACCCATTTGAAATGCACCACAAGTTGCGTCTCCTCTTGAAGGTATTCTGCTCCCTTCTGCCATTGCTGTGTGTAAGTGTCAGGCCCACACTTCTTCTTCTGACCCTATTAGCCAAGGCAACAGTAGAGCTGATGCAACTGCCGAGTCTGCAGCCAGAAAAACCTTCTTGTGTCTCAACATTTTTCTTTCAGCCCCTACAGGTGAAGGTCCTTGTTCCTCCCCTGAGCTCCAGTCGTTTGCAAGTCGTCTGCAAGACTGATCGGTCCAGAAACTTCATGATTACAGACGTCAGGGCAATGGCTCTGTAATCATGGAGGTTGTCGATGGTGGTGGGGACGGAGGCATGTGTCCGGGAGAGATTGAAGAGTTGAAGAGTTGAAAAAAAAAAAAAAAAAAAAAAAAATCACTGGGTTTGTATGTGTATATTTATGTATGTGTACGCATATGTATGCATATATATATATATGTATATATATTAAATATAGTAATAATGCACATGTGTATGCTTTTGGTTTCTACCGTCATGGTATCAATCATTACAGTAATATGTGTGCAGACAAGGGAAAAAAAAAAAAAAGAAGAGTTGAAGAGTGGATGTCCCTCCATATCTGCTGTGGGTTATTGTCCTTCAGGTTTCCCTCCATTTTCCTTGGCCTGTTTGGAGGCCCTGCATCCCTAAGAATATTAACTTTCATATCCAGCAACAAAAGTTTTTATCAACATCCTTTACCTCCAAAAAAATGTTTCTTTAATTCTGAATGACAATAAAATGTTTGAATATATAAAAGAAGAAAACCAGACTGGAGGAAAAGTGTTTAAACACGTGACTTCTTTCCTCTTTGAAAACCTCACTACATGTCATGTAAGCATCTTCCTGTAGGGGGCGGTGTGACGTCACTCCCGAGACTCCTGATCTTCACTGTTTCCAGGTCCTGAGGTTGCAGACGTGAACCAGGCAGTGGTGGAGCTCCACTTTGAACCTTGGGGGGGCCAGAGGGGGCCAGGGCTATTTCAGGGGGTCCACATACTTTTAGTATTAGTTTCTTGAACAATCAATTGCAATCGGAGTCTCTAAATGTTGAAATGTACATATTAAGCACAGGAGATGACATTTGTGTATATATAAATTTAACTTTATTCACACTGTAGAACAGGGGTAGGCAATTCCGGTCCTCGAGGGCCGGTGTCCTGCATGTCTTAGATGTTACCCTGCTTCAACACACCGTGATAAAAGTACCTGTGTCATTAACAGAATTGTGCAGCCCTGGATGACAAGCTGATGACGATGATTAATTAGAATCAGGTGTGTTAAAGCAGGGAAACATCTAAAACATGCAGGACACCGGCCCTCGAGGACCGGAATTGCCTACCCCTGCTGTAGAAAATGTAAAAAAAAAAAAAAAAAAACAAAGACATTTGTCCCTTTTTTTGCAAGTCTTTTGTTTCATCTGCAAACACACTGAACACTTACTTTTCTTTCACTTCTTTTATGATTTCACTCTGTACCATCTCAGCTAAGCCCTGAAGAATCTCATTTTGGATTTGGTGACTTGTGTACTTTGCGTTCCCACATGAATCCAGCCTTTTTTCAATAAATTGGTCATGCTTTGCTATTTCCTCCAATATGGCCAAAACGTTTCCCTTATTCTTTGGAATCCTCAGACTCTCGACGTTGACCCCTCTGTGCTATATTTTGGGTTGCAATCAAAATAAGCACATTTTTTTCAAATAATGTTGATTTTCTTCCAGTTTTTCTTTGTCGATTCTCATTTAAAGAATTTAACATGGTTGTGTTCCTCTCAGTAGTTTTTTATGTTGACTCCATGCATACATTTCATACATAGCACCAACTACTGTACAGGAGGGACGTAGCAGTCAGGAGTCACTGATTTCAAAACGTAACTGGCTCCTTTCAACAAGACGTGCACGGTGCCCTGATATTTCAATCTGGCACTTGGGGGAGAAGGTCCTCGCTGCAGCACCGCGGAAGGGGGCGGGGCGTCGGACATCACAGGGGCGGGGCGTCGGACATCACAGGGGATGGATGGATTGTTTTTTAAATGTTTTTTAAATGTTAAAACATTTTAAAAACTCTGTGGAAAGTGTGTGGGGAGCTTTTGGGCGGAAAAGTTGCAACTGAACTGAAGTCCTGCTACTGAATTCACTGTGAGCCACTGGTATAAATGGAGTCATCTCTTGAGTTTTCCAACTCTCTGGGCAGCGTCTCCTCACTGCTGACTCGCTGAATGAATAAACACATTAACACAAAACACCTGCTTTTGTTGTCCTTGTCCCTCTTTTGTTTGTTGAAAAAATGTAATTTGTATATATGGAATCATTACTACCAATGATTTTTAGTGCTAGCCTACTCATCACACTCAATACCCAATGACAATCTATATATTTTTATTATAATTATGTAATATTAAACATAATAATTATATTACAAGTATGTTTTATAATCTTATATAATATCTATCTTTGCATATTATGAGTATATATATATTAGTGTCACCTTTTGAGTTTAATTACTGAAACAAATTAACTTTTGCACGGTATTCTTATTTTCGGAGATTCATCTGTATAATGATGACTTTGAATATAAATTTGCATTTGTAATTCTTGGAAATGGTCACCAGATGGTGCTGTGTCATTTTGATATCACGCCCCGCCCCCTTCCGCGGTGCTGCAGCGAGGGGTACTAGACTTGGGGGGGGTTATCACATTTCAGGGGGGTCCAGTGCCCCCCCGGCCTCCCCTCTAGCTCCGCCCCTGGAACCAGGATAAAATGTTCAGGAAAGAAAGTTACATGAAGAGCAGAAACACTAAAGAAAGAAGTAAAACATAAATATTGTAAATGATGAATGTGAAGTGTTATGAAGTGACGCTCAGCAGTCTGCAGCTTGTGATAAACCAGCGTTTGCTGAACCCAGCAGTCACTTCCACTTTACCACAGGCTGATATGTTCCCCTGAACTTAACCCTGGAGAGTGGAGGTCACATGTTTCTGCTGGAGCTTCTCTTTCTCCACAGTCTGCAGTCAGAGTCTCCGGATCTCAAAGCTTCCAATCAGTTTTTCACCTTTTAAATCAACCTGATTCAGAAAAACATCCACGTATTAATATTATTATTAACATTTTAACTGAAACAAATCTTCTAAACATCAGTGTGGACACCAGTGTGATCCTGGTCTGGGGAAGTTCTAGAAACCTGGGAACACAGGAGTGACGACCCGAGCTGACTTTACATCCCCAGAGGTCCAGATGAGCTTCTGTCTCCATCATGATTCATTTTTATTGCTGCTTCTGTTCACCTGCACATTGAAACTCAAAGTTTACTTGACCCTTGCTCTCAGGCTTCACGGCCCATTAAAAGTCAAACATTTACTACATCTAGTGTCACAACGTGCACTCAGTTGTCAACACGCTGACGGTAAAGTGAGCCATCTTGGGAGGTTTCCTGATCACGTTCCCAGACCTCCACCCTGCAGAGTGAAGCTGAACCGCTGCACCGCCCTCTGGTACCGTCCAGCAGCATCTTCCAATCAGAACATGTTCCTGCAGCGGCTCCTGCACCCAAGACGGCTCCTTTTAACTGAGATTACACTGTTTAATTCACTTATTTCATCTTTATTTACCAGGAAAAGAGGATTGTGGAGATTTAAAGCCTCTTTTCTGAGTAAAGTCTGGCCAGAACAAGAGCAGTAAAATCAGTAAAGACACATTTAAATCCAGAAATATGATCTGTTGTGAACATGAACTCTGTACTTTGTGATGTTTCAGGAGGAAAACTGCCTCAGTTTTACTTGAATATTAGATTCATGTTTTCTCCCTCAGATCTGAGTCAAATCCTGGAATGAAGACTGAAGAAAACACTTTGTTAGAACATCAGAAGTTTTATTTCTTACTAAATATTCAGATTGTTAAACATGAAACATCCTCAACAGATTTAGACATCAACAACATGTGATCTGCAGATCTAGTCTGGTCCTGCAGCTGCAGCGATGACTACCGGCCCCAACACACTAGTTTACACCAACTAGAGGCTTTACTGAACTGTTTGCTGCGTTGCTGCAGTCACTAACATTTCTGGAATCATTCACTTTGTTCTCGTGTCTAAAAAATATTTTCATCTTTAGAAAACAAGAACAATTGGTTTGTTAATGAACGAGGAAACCAGTGTGAATGCAGACATGATATCAGAGATGAAGAGGAGAAGAAAAGAGAAATACAACATAGAAACACATCAAAACTAATAGTTAACAACAATTACAACACAGGCTTATTTCTGTGTTTTTATAATGAAATAGAAGATGTTAATATTATTAATATTTCCCAGGTGAAACTACAAAAGAACAACTTCCACCTCCAAAGGAGGAAATAACAACAAAACATCAACTTATAGAACAAAAACATCCCTCTATCCATCAGAGTTTGAGACGTTCATCTCTGAGAAGAAAAGAAAATCAATAAAAACATGAAAAGTAAATACGTCTATTTGAGTTTACAGAACTCAGCTGAGTATCCATCAGTGTTACCAACCGCGACTCCAGCGTGTAGCGGCTGAGTGAAGGAGGTCTGGACTCTGTGGAGGAGGGTCATGGTTCCAGAGACGCTGTAGAAGGACAGAACACCTGCTCTGTGATCCAGGTAAACTCCTATTCTGGAGCTCTGAGGACCTGAGATGACGGTTCTGATGTCGTTGTACCAAAATACATATCTGTCTGAGGAACAATATAGTGACCAAGATTTGTCATTAAATCCAAATGCACTTTCCTTCCACTCCCCCCCTGATCTGCTGATATTCTTGTATGAAACTGCTACATAAACTCCACCTGCTTTCTTCTCCACCTCCCAGTAATGACGTCCAGTCAGACTCTCTCTACTCAGGACCTGAGGAACATTAGTGAATCTGTCTGGATGACTAGAATAAGACTGATGTTTCTTCATTAAAGTCACCTTTCTGTTCTCCTCTGACAGTAACAGCCGTGTGTTTACTGTGTTTGGATCCAGAGTGATTTCACATGAATATTTCAAGAATCCAGCTCTGCTCTTTGGTTCTAGTTGTGACAGTAAAACATCCACATCAGTGATGGTCAGTGAGACGTTTGTCCACGTGTCTCTCAGGATGTCCTGTAGTCGACCCCTGACCTCTGACACAGCTGCTGTCACATCCTGAAAGTACCTGAGAGGACGGATGCTGATGCTAGAGGAGTGTGTGGACTCACTGAGTGGTGGCAGTGAGGGGCAGTTGTGGAGGAACTGGTTGTGGTCCTCGATGTCTCTGAGCTGCTTCATCTCAGCGTCTCTCCTCTTCAGGTCACTGATCTCCTGCTGCAGCTTCTCCTCCAGCTCTCTGACTCTCCTCACTTCAGTTTCCTGCTGGGATCTGATCTGCTGCTTCACATCAGAGCTTCTTTTCTGGAGGAGAGAGATCAGCCCAGTGAAGATCTCCTCACTGTCCTCCACTGTTTTATCAGCAGACTGATTGATGGCCTCCACCTCCTGCTGAAGCAGCTTCACATCTTTCTCTCTGACTTGGATCTGCTGCTGGATTTGTTGTCGACTCACCTCCATCTCTCTCTGTCTCTCCGTCCTTTTTGCTGCAGCTGAGACTGTGTCGTGGCCTTTATGTTCATCCACAGAGCAGAGATAACAGATACACTTCTGATCAGTACGACAGAACATCTTCATCACCTCACCGTGACGGGGGCAGATGTTGTCCTGCAGGTTCTTGGAGGGATCCACCAGCTTGTGTTTCTTGAATGTAGATGAATCACGGTGGGGTTGAAGGTGTTTCTGGCAGTAAGAGGCCAGACAGACTAAACAGGATTTGATGGCTTTCAGTTTTCTCCCAGAGCAGACATCACAGGCCACATCTTCAGGTCCAGCATAGCAGTGATCAGCAGGAGCAGCTTGGAGTCCAGTCTTCTTCATCTCCTCCACTAAAGCTGCTAACATGGTGTTTTTCACCAGCACAGGCTTTGGTATAAATGTCTCTCTACACTGAGGACAGCTGGGGATTTTCTTCTCTCCTTCATCCCAGTAGGTTTTAATACAGTTCATACAGTAACTGTGTCCACAGGGAATAGCCACCGGATCCTTTAAAACCTCCAAACAGATGGAACAAGAAAAGGTTTCCTGGTCCAGCTGAACTCCTTTCTGCGCCATTTCTCCTCTCGATCACTGAGACTGAAGTTTTTACTTCCTCAACACTGATACTAGTCTGCAGATCTGCAGGGGAGGGAACAAGGAAACGTGTCCAGAGTGGAGCTGCTGGTTTATGAGGCTCAGAGTCCATGAGGAGAAGTTGTCTGAGATAAAAACCCTTTAACTCTTTCAGAACAGGAAACGTGCCTGTTTAAAAACTAATGTCAGGCTCCCGTTCTAGGTTTCCAGATCGTTTTAACGCCAGTTTCTCAACAATGATACAATAGATAAATGTTTAATTTTGTCGCAAAGTGTTGGCAGTGCAGGTTCACATAGAAACTGAAAGTGTGTTTGGATAAATTTAAAAAAAAAAAAAATAGCTGTAGCACGGCGAGTGCTACGGGGCCCGACCGACAGGATAGAGAGGACACGGAGTTTAGTGCAGAACCCTTTTATTTGCAATCACCGCCACACGTGCACAAGCAGCACCTTCTCTCAGCAGCAGACCACCCGACCTGCAGCTTCTGTCTCTCACTTATAAGGCTGGCTGGGTGGAGAGGCTGACGGGCCACACCTGTGTCCCGTCAGCCTGAGTGGCTGCAGGTCCTCCACCCTGCCACACAACCCCAACGCCAAACTCGCGCCGGGGTCCGTCCGGCCGAGCCTACTCCCCCCCCGCCCCCTCGGAGCGGGAGAGGAAGCCCGGAACCGCCTTCCTGGCCCGGACCCGTCGGGAGGTCGCCCTCGGCGCCGTGCCCACCAGCGGGAACGGTCGGGGAGCCATCCTCGGCGACGGGCCGACCAGCGGGAACGGTCGGGGGGGCCGTCCTCGGCGACAGGCCGACCGCCGAGAACGCCTCTCTCGGGACCGGGCCGATGGTGGCCTTGGGCCAGACGGTGCGTCCAGGACCACCCCGTTTGTATCCTTCCAAGTGGACGTGTGCTGGCACTGACAGTACATCAGCTTGTGACGCCAGGACGGATTAAATAAATGGACTACACTAGGCAGACTGTGATTTTTGGGCCCCCCTCCATCGATGTTATTTATGAAATCTTAAACTTACCAAAGTTACTACTGGTAATAAAATGTAATTCACATTTTACATAGCATAGTCATAGTCAAGTTGGTTCTTTGTATTCCAAAATAAGTCATGTGTTGTATATTAAACAGTCTATCAGACTATTTTTAGATTTTTATTATTTATACGTTATTACAACGCTCTATTAAATGCTATTAAATTATCCTTATCTTATCGATTGTGAGCATTTTGCAGAAAATCTTAATAAAATGTGTTGATTAAATTGAATAGTTAAATAAGAAGTCAAATCTACAAAGACCAATAAAATTTGCAGTAAGACAAAGTGTGCTGTAGTATGTATGTCTGTATGTGTATATGTATGTATGTGTATGCGTATGCAGAGCCGTTTGAGAGATTTGCGAGGTCCTGTGTGAAATAGCTAGGGGGGCCCCTCGCGCGTGAGCGTAGCGAGCGCGCACAAAATTTGGGGGTTTTTTCGGGTCGGATCGGGTGTCTATATGCGCAATTTTTACTCTCCAATTAGCAAAATACTGGATACCTTCCCCTGCCTCATCATCATCTGGGCTTGCCTCGACGCAGGGCCCCGCGGCTGCTTGAGACCCGGGCGGATCTGTGATTTTTGTAACAAATTTATCAAACGTGCCTTTCAGAGAGGCATTAAACTCTTCCATTTTCTTTAGTTTTTTTCTTTTTTCATCCCCTGATGGAAATTTCCTGAATCTGTCTCATTCTCTCGACATTGTGTGACAGTTTGTTCCAACTCCACCGTCTGGATCAGACTAGCTTGTGTCCGCGCTTGGTCTGATCAGTTGTATTGAACAACAGACACGCGTCATCATTGCACTTATTGATATGCACAGACTAGTACATATTTAGGTCTGTAATGGAACGTGACTGTTGATATTTATAAGGGAAAAAAGGAAAAAAAAACAAACAAAAAAAGAATTGGGGAAAAAAAAAATGGCCCATAGCGCGAGGCCCCTTGGGGCGCCAGGCCCCGTGCGGTCGCACGGTTCGCACATCCCTTGCGGCGGCCCTGTGCGTATGTATGCGTATATATATATGTATGTATACTAAATATAGTAATAATGCACATATATATATGTCTTAGGTTTTTACCGGCCTGTTATCAACCATTAATATGTGTGCAGACAAAAAAAAAATTTTTTTTTTTTTTTTTTGTCCCTCTGTCTGGGCCCCCCCTGTCAATCGGGCCCTAGGCACATGCCTAGTTTGCCTTTGCGTTAATCCGGCTCTGACGGTGCCTGACTACTAAAGTTGCTTTCGTCAACAGAAATTATGACTAAATATCGTCGTCAACGAACCTTTATCACCTGAGGAAAACGATACGCAACGAAAATGCTGGTCATGTGACGATAACGATAATTAAATATATAATGCAATATTGTACAGGAATAGAAACGAGACTAAAATGTAGATAACAAAATAAAATCTCTGCTAAAATGTGTCTTCATTTTCGTTGACCAAAACGAGATGAAATGTTCTACCAAAGATCCTTAATGTCCATGTTTTAACTAGTTTTCTCTGGTTTAGTGAGTGGAGGTTCAAGGAAACGAGCTGCTGGTTTATGAGGCTCAGAGTCCATGAGGAGAAGTTGTCTGAGATAAAAAACCTTTAACTCTTTCAGAACAGAAAACGTTCCTGTTTAAAAACTAATATCAGTCTCTGGTTCCAGATCTTTTAATGCCTCTCAACAATGAAAATTCTCAACAATGAAACAATATATACATTTTTAATTTTGTCTCAAGCTGTTCTTGTTTATTTGAATAAAAATGTGAATAAAACATTTCTTGGTGAGGTGATGGTAACTCTTCAAAGAGATCTGCTTCTCATCAGAAAGTGACTGGTTCAATTACCAGTTTAGACGTGTTAAAGCTTCAATAAATGAGACAGAACATAATGTTTCCTCTGATGTACTAATCAGTCTGTTGTTGGAATAATAAAGGGATCCATCCTTTATCCAGGTTGCATTTAGAAAAAGAAAGAATTATTGTGTGTGTTGTAGCCAATTTAGAGTTCTGCTATGTGTGTGTGTATGTGTGGGTGGAGGTTGTCATTACATCACTTGCGCACCTGTGGGCATGGGAGGTGATTGGCAATCAGAGGTTAAGTAAGGGAGACACAGGTGATCAGATGGGGAATTAGGAGCTGGAAGCCACACAGTTTTTCAACCGTGCACAGAGTTTTGTGTGGGTCCGTTTTGTTGTGCTATCACCAGCAGCTTAATGTGTAGTTGTTTTTGATAATACACCGGCTCGTCAGCACCCAGGGTTTTTGTAGGTGTTTTTTGAGGCTTCACATGCAAAATAAAGTGTTGAACGCAGCTCCCTGTCGGACCACTTCTTTCAAGACCAGCATGAGTTGGAAATGGCTTCAAATTCCCTGTTATGGCATTTTTTGTGGATAGATTGCCGTAACATTATGTTGAAAAACTTAGCTTCATTTAGTTTTTTGATCCGCTACACCCAAGGAAAGCTCTGCGCTCAGGTGCGTGCCAGCTGATTCCACTCAATTGGAGACGGAGACAAGTGACAGCCTGTGCAAACCAACGCCGAAGACTCATGGTAGGACAAAAACTGAATTGTTAAAGGCTGTGTGGAAGAGATTGGCCTTCTCACAAAAAGGATACAGGTAAATCCTGCTACAATTCTGATTAAAATCTTCAACAGTTCTGCTAAATCAAAGCAAAATGAGTAACGTGGGCGCAGCTGTCAATCAAAGTGTACCGGAAAATGAACATGGTAAAAGACCTGTCAAACTCTCAGTTAAAGCGTTGGAAACAAAAATTATATCATACCAAAAGGAAAGGAATTCCAGATTAAAGAAACTCTGCAAAATAGCAAACGAAGTTGAGCAACTGATGCTTTCAAAGCAAAATGTGTCAGAGGTGCACACTAAGTGTGAAATGTTTTTAACTTTGTGTGTGGAAACCAAAGAACTGCATGAATCATTGAAACCATTGCTACCTGAGGATGAACTGTTAAAACAAGATAAATGGTTTCAAGCAAGAATGAACAGCAATAAAGAAATGGTACAAAAAATGGAAGACTGGTTGCTAGATAAAAAGGAACAATATGGTGATGACGACGGGGGTGATGATGATGATGATGGTGATGATGATGGTGGAGGTGATGATGATGGTGTACAAAACCTAAATGTGGTCAACGATGATGCTGTACCAAAAAGCTATGTGGTCACTGATGATATTGGTCCAAATGACAGCATTTCTAATGTCGGTGGTAAAACATGCACATCAGCTGGCCGCTCCAGCCACAGGTCGTCAAGGTCTTCAACCTCTTCTGCATGTTTAAAAGCTGAGGCTGAGAGAGCTGCTCTCTGTGCTAAGGCAGCTGCCCTCAAAGACAAACATGAGCTGGAGGCGCAGGAGGAGCAAATCAGACAGAAAAAGGAACTGCTTGAATTGCAAAGCCAAATTGCTGCTCAGACTGCAAAGGTTACTGTTCTTAAGTACAGAGGTTCTGATGTCCAGAGCTCCAGAGCACATTCAGATGGAATGAACTCATATCTGGAAGGTTCAAAATCTAAATCTTCTCTCAGACCCTCTGCTGTGGAATTTGTTCCACATATTACAAAGTATCAATTCGATCATCCACCAACAGGAGGCACCAACACCGCAGTGCTAATGGAGGCACAGCCTAAAGTCTCCAAGTATCAATCACATCATCCACCAACAGGAGGCAGCAACACCGCAGTGCTAATGGAGGCACAGCCTAAAGTCTCCAAGTATCAATCACATCATCCACCAACAGGAGGCAGCAACACTGCAGTGCTAATGGAGGCACAGCCTAAAGTCTCAAACTATCTGCTCAATCAATCACCTATATATGGCAACAAAGCTGCCACAACACTGGGTGCACGACCCAAGGAAACCTTTTCTCAACATGTTGGACCAAAGGCTAACACTTTGAATCCCAAACCAAGCATGCTTCAAGGATTTCAGGAAACTTATCATGCCACGCATCCTAAACAAGAACCTATGCAGTGCACTGGCTTGATGCAAGCTAGCATGGACCAAGGAGATCTTTTTACAATCATGCAACAGCAAAATCGTATAACAGCTCTGTTAGTGCAGCAACAGTCTTCATTATCCTTACCTCCAAGAGGTATACCAACTTTTGATGGAGACCCTCTTGAGTACAACACATTTATCAGAGCATTTGAGCATGGAGTGGAAGGAAAGGCTGCTAGCAGCATAGACTGCTTATACTTTTTGGAGCAGTACACCAAAGGACAACCTAAAGAACTGGTCAAGAGCTGTCAACACATGCCACCTGACAGGGGATATCAAAGAGCAAAGACCCTTTTACAAGAACGCTTTGGAAATGAGCAAAAAATAGCCACTGCATATATGGAGAAAGCTCTTGGATGGCCACTGATAAAATCAGAGGACGTCAAAGCTTTGCAAGCTTATTCCTTATTTCTACGCGTTTGCTGTAATGCTATGGAGGATATAAGCTACATGTCAGAGATGAATATGCCATCAAACATGCGTGCAATAATCCTCAAATTACCATACAAACTGAGGGAAAAATGGAGAAGCACTGCTTATGAGCTACAGGAGAGGCATCGTCCAGCAGGTTTCAGTGATATTGTCAACTTCATTGAGAGACAAGTGGCTATTGTTTCTCATCCACTGTTTGGAAACATTCAGGACACATCTATCTCAACACCAATGCATAAAGGTGGAAATAAGGTCTTTCAGGTTCGCACTAAGGGAAAGGGAAGCAGTTTTGCTACCACTCTGGCACCTGTCAATTCTGAAACTGTGACTCAAATGCAAAGGGAGAAAACCTCAACTGATAAGTTAACCAAGGTGTTTTGTTTGCTGTGTGAAGAGGGTCACAAACTGGAGTCGTGTCCCAGAATGGAAAAGAAGTTGCATCGAGAGAAAATTGACTTCTTAAGAGAGAAAGGTGTGTGCTTTGGGTGTTTTTCAGTTGGACATATGAGCAAAGACTGTCAAAGGCGTCTGTCTTGCAAAGTGTGTAACCTGAAGCATCCTACCATCCTCCACATCCATTCAAAGGAAAGACAACACAAATTAGAGGACACACAGCAAGAAACATCAGTGAAGAGCCATGCAGTTTCTCCAAAGACATGTGGCCATATAGGGGCCGGAGCACAGGATTGTGTCTTAGCAATTGTGCCCGTACACATCAAGGCTAAGAAAGGCAGCAAAATGCTAACCACCTATGCATTCTTGGATCCTGGCAGCACCGCCACTTTCTGCTCCGAGCGACTCATGAGGGAGCTAAAGGTCAGAGGAAGGAATGCCAAATTTCTGTTGAGAACAATGAACCAAGAAAAAATTGTTGGCAGTCATGTCATTTCAGGACTGGAGATAGCTGCACTCAATAGCAACAACTACTTTGATTTGCCTGATGTGTACACACAGTATAAGATGCCTGTGACCCGTGACAACATTCCACGGCAGGAAGAATTAAGTGCTTGGCCACATTTAAACTCTGTGGAGATTCCTGTCATTGATGCTGATGTGGAGTTATTAATTGGGACTAATGCTCCAACACTAATGGAACCATGGCAAGTGGTAAACAGCAATGGTGAAGGACCATATGCTGTCAAAACTCTACTGGGCTGGGTTATCAATGGACCACTCAGAGGAGTCCGTTTTGAGAGTGCTAACAGCATCGAAGAAAGAAAAGAAAAGAAACGACAGGAACGACAAGAGGTGCTGAAAAAGGCCAAGCAGCAGTATGAGAGAAAAAAGAACAGAGAGGAGCTGAAGAGGCAGAGAGGGGAAGATACTTGGTTTCTCCCTGAAGTCAACCAGAGGTTGAAGCAGATAGAGGACGAGGGATCTATTAAGAAGAAAAAGAAGAAAGACAAGAAATCAAAAAAGGAGAAGAGGAAGGCCAAGAAGGAGAAAACGACAAGAGAATCCATAGATGGCTCGAGTGACATTTCAGAAGACTCTGCAGAGGAATGGGTTGAGGCTCAGCCTCAGACACAGTCAACTAAAGCATGGCAAATTCCAGAGGCGTCCAAACCTTCAGCAAACCCCCTCACCACAGCACAGAGTCAGCAGAGAGACGAATGGATGACTTTTGACTTCCTTGCTATGAAAACCACCTCAACTGCAGAGAAGCGGGCTGAGAAAGAACGACAGAAAGAGGAAGAGAGAGCCAAGGCTCAGGCCATTGGTCAGGCTAAGTTGCACAAACTGGAGCTTAACCCATACTGGAAAGATGGAGGAGCGACAACGGTGGCCAAAGGACAAGAGGAGCTTTGTCGCAGGGGACATTGTTGTTGTTGTGGACTCTACTGCCCCTCATGGATCCTGGTTGTTGGGGAAGGTATTGCAGACCTTTCCTGACACACAAGGACTGGTGCGGTCTGTTAAGGTTCAGACCAAGTTCAACATTCTGGAGTGACCGGTCACGAAGATCTGTCTTCTGCTGGAAGCTGACTAGAGACTGATGTAAAAGACTTATCCCAACCTTGGGGTTACCTCTGACTATGGGAACATACTGTACCTGGCAATACCATTATTGTTTGAAACACACTTGCACTATTGATTTGTCATTGGCTCCAATATTTCTATGATGTTGAATTGTTATGTTATTATACAGTAACAATTAGGGGCCGGTGTGTTGTAGCCAATTTAGAGTTCTGCTATGTGTGTGTGTATGTGTGGGTGGAGGTTGTCATTACATCACTTGCGCACCTGTGGGCATGGGAGGTGATTGGCAATCAGAGGTTAAGTAAGGGAGACACAGGTGATCAGATGGGGAATTAGGAGCTGGAAGCCACACAGTTTTTCAACCGTGCACAGAGTTTTGTGTGGGTCCGTTTTGTTGTGCTATCACCAGCAGCTTAATGTGTAGTTGTTTTTGATAATACACCGGCTCGTCAGCACCCAGGGTTTTTGTAGGTGTTTTTTGAGGCTTCACATGCAAAATAAAGTGTTGAACGCAGCTCCCTGTCGGACCACTTCTTTCAAGACCAGCATGAGTTGGAAATGGCTTCAAATTCCCTGTTATGGCATTTTTTGTGGATAGATTGCCGTAACAGTGTGGGTATTTCTGTGAACAGGAAACACATTTTTCAGCTCTGCAGCAGCTCTGAACCCCACAAGACCATCATGTCATTTGAGTTTTTCTTAATAATTGTAATCCATTTCTTCCTCGTGACTAAAGACTGTAACTCAACATCTCCTCATGAAGTCCTGGTGAGACTTTTATTGGCCCACCTGAACCAGCAAAGAAGCACCTTCCAGGACCCACTGCAGTTTGTTTATCATGGTGGGGGTGGAGGTGGAGATGCTGTCACTCACCTGCTTCAACCAACTGTCATCTGGACAAAGCAGCAGCACTGTGAGGATCATGTTCTTTGTTTTCTCCGGTTCATTTAACTCCATCCAGCCTGTATTACTACGTAAGAACCTCCAGGAGACACAGGTGGAGCCTCCACAGTCACCCGGATTACTGACTACCTGACAAACAGTTGTTGAGACTGAATGGTTGTGTGACCTGGTGGTCAGCAGCACAGGAGCACCACAGGGGACTGTATTCTCACCACTCCTCTTCACTGTACACCTCACACTTCCAGGACAAGTGGGGGTTGTTGGGCCACAGCCCTGTGTTGAACATTCAGCAGGAGAGACCACGTCTCTCCAGTGTTAGCGTCGCTCCATTGGTTACCCGTAAAATTCAGAATCCAATTTCAAATTTTATTACTTGCGTATAAAGCCCAAAACGGCTTAGCTCCGCATTATTTGCAAGACCTGATAGTGCCTTATGTTCCTGTCAGAGCTCTCCGTTCTCAGAGTGCAGGTTTACTCGTAGTTCCTAGAGTATCCAAATGTAGATTTGGAGGGCGGGCGTTCTGCTATCAGGCACCACTACTATGGAACCAACTTCCAATCTGGGTTAAGGGGGCTGACACCACCTCCACCTTTAAAACTAAACTTAAAACCTTTCTGTTTAGTAAAGCCTATA
>NC_084596.1:42055056-42077556 GCF_033807715.1 Cololabis saira | reverse complement strand
ACACATGGAAGCATATACACTTGCAGACAATCTTATCTTTTTATGGTTTATGAGGCTCAGAGTCCATGAGGAGAAGTTGTCTGAGATAAAAACCCTTTAACTCTTTCAGAACAGAAAACGTTCCTGTTTAAAAACTAATATCAGTCTCACGTTCCAGGTTTCCAGATCTTTTAACGCCAGTTTCTCAACAATGATACAATAGATAAATGTTTAATTTTGTCTCAAAGTGTGCGCAGTGCAGGTTCACATAAAAACTGAAAGTGTGTTTGGATAAATTAAAATAAAAAAAATAGCATATTTCAAATTATAGTTTTATAATGAAAACAAATCATCAGCCTATTTATTCTTCTTGTTTAAGTATCAAAAAATCTAACAATAATAACAAAAATAACTGATGAAAACTACACATTGGTTAAAGCAGCACAACGTAACTTTCAGCTTTTCTGAGTTTGGCGGCATCTTTTGGACAAAAGCGGTAGTGTTTTACCAGAAAGAACACTACGTTTCCCATGAGCACCAGCGCGTACTGCTGGAAAACTCCTGTCTCGTCGCTGCCATGGATCTATCGCTGCATTTGTTTTGATGAGAGGAGACGGGATGCTTTTCTGTTTCACCAAGTGAACAGACCGAACGCAAATAAAAAGATGTTAAACTGCTGGAAAGGAACTGGAATTTACCGGGATACCTTAAACAAGGAAGCCAGGGAGCGGTATATGGAGAAAATAATGATTATTAACGGTCTGGATTCATATGAAATCACTACTGAAGACCCATGTGTTTCAATAAATTTGTATAATAGTACAACATACAGTACATGTTTTGTATCCCTCTTACTTCTCTTTTCTTTTTTTTTGACTGCTATATTATGCTGAAGAGGCTCCGAGCGAGGCGTGAGCAATATTTTTGTTTTCCTCGTGAGATTATTTTTTTCTTCTGCAGCTACAAATAAGAGTTAATATTTTTTTCCTCAACAAACTAGTTTTATCTGAAGATTGGGGTTAATTGCACCGCAGAGAGCTGGCCAGCAACTGCGTTTAGCTGGAGAAGTGGGAATAAAACCCGTGTTTTGATCCGACCCCGGTCTGTGTGAGTGTTTGTGGTTTAAGGCTGTTTATGGTCCTGCGTTAAATCGACGCAGAGCCTACGGCGTAGGGTACGCGGCGACACGCACCGTACGTTGCGCGTCGCCACGTACCCTACGCCGTAAGTCTGCGTCGATTTAACGCAGAACCATAATTCAGGCTTTACTGTGTGTTTGGTCGTTACAGCCGCGATCCAAAGCGAGCTGACGACTCTTTCACTCTTTTACTCTGTTATCTCAGATACTTGGCCTGCGTGGTTCTGCCTCCGAGCAGGAAACCGTTGAAAAGTTAATCCATTAGGATCTTTTCCCTGGTCTGTTATGTGGAGCTGCTGCAGCCACAACGCAGCAACGGGTTACCAGCTTCTGCGGAGCTCTGCGCTCCAAGCCCCGCCCATTTTCGTCTCGACTGCGAATCGGGAAGGAGGGGGAAGTGACGTATGTGCCGTAAAGCAGTCAAAGCCGTAAAATTTGTAGTTTTTTAGTGTGGCAGGGTTCCTACCATGCTCCTCAAAGTTACATAGTGCCAGTGAAAGCGATACAGACCCCTCAGACCATGACAGAGGTTCATTAAACCTGTTGGAAGTTGATGTGCCATCACAATGACTCTGGAAATATGATATTAAGGTGGAAAAGTTACGTAGTGTCGCTTTAACAGCAGGCGTATCAAATATAAAATGCTTACTTTAACATTTTAACACAAACTTTTTCCAAGACTTAAGTGTGTTTTGAACCGTACCTCACCGATTATAGAGTGTATTTGCTTTATTGGTTACTTCATAATCACATTTGTTTCTCTAAATTTGATTGAAATGGGAATCTGTAGATTTTAAGGCGCTAAAATAGCTCCACACATGATTTAATTTGTGATCGGTCGTCAGTAACGTTCTGACTGTAGTTTCGTCGTCACTCATTCTTTGTCAGCTGTATTTCACATATGATAATAACAGACCATTTAGATTAGATTATTATAGTAAAGTTACTTCCCACTGTACTCTTATTAATGAAAAACTAAACATTTACTCCACATTTCTAAAGTATCAATATTTTAATAACATATTCCTGCTTCAAAAAAATGGTTTTGGTCTCCACGGACAGATTTCACATCCATGACGACAGTTCAGGGTACATCAGGTAAAATCATAGGTATAAAGCAACAAAGTTATGCATAACTATGGGTGTTTTTTTGTTTCGTTTGGTGGCACGCACCAAAGCCTGCGTGTGTGGTGCAGAAGACGCTGATTCATGACCACATCTTGGCTGTAATGTGCAATTTCTGAGCTTTGGGAAAACGTTGGAGTTTCTCCAGCAGCACAGGCCGTTGTGCAACCGTGTGGCCAGCGACACACCTCTGTGCTACAGCATTCATGCAACGTTACCCAGAGCCGGCTGAGACTGGCTGCGTATCGGCCTGGAGGGCTCAGAGCTTGAGGACTAGCTAACAGCAGGTACCTCGTGCTAACCCAGGGCCGGCTAAACACAGTGGTCATTTCTGATTTTGCCGCTGAAACAACATTTAAAATGGGAAGTCCTGTTGGAAATGCTGCCGAGAGCCACGACTGGAAATGTTTGTATCCTTCCAAGTGGACGTGTGCTGGCACTGGCAGTACATCAGCTTGTGACGCCAGGACGGTGCCTGACTACTAAAGTTGCTTTCGTCAAAAATCGGAAATTATGACTAAATATCGTTGTCAACAAACCTTTATCACCTGAAGAAAATGAGACGCAACGAAAATGCTGGTTGTGAGACGATAACGATAATTAAATATATAATGCAATATTGTAGAGGAATAAAAACGAGACTAAAATGTAGATTACAAAATAAAAACTCTGCTAAAATGTGTCTTCATTTTCGTTGACCCAAACGAGATTAAATGTTCTATCAAAGATCCTTAATGTCCATGTTTTCAGTAGTTTCCTCTGGTTTAGTGAGTGGAGGTTCAAGGAAACGAGCTGCTGGTTTATGAGGCTCAGAGTCCATGAGGAGAAGTTGTCTGAGATAAAAACACTTTAACTCTTTCAGAACAGAAAACGTTCCTGTTTAAAAACTAATATCAGTCTCTGGTTCCAGGTTTCCAGATCTTTTAATACCAGTTTCTCAACAATGAAACAATATATATATTTTTAATTTTGTCTCAAGCTGTTCTTGTTTATTTGAATAAAAATGTGAATAAAACATTTCTTGGTGAGGTGATGGTGACTCTTCAAAGAGATCTGCTTCTCATCAGAAAGTGACTGGTTCAATTACCAGTTTAGACGTGTTAAAGCTTCAATAAATGAGACGGAACATAATGTTTCCTCTGATGTACTAATCAGTCTGTTGTTGGAATAATAAAGGGATCCATCCTTTATCCGGGTTGCATTTAGAAAAAGAAAGAATTATTGTGTGGGTATTTCTGTGAACAGGAAACACATTTTTCAGCTGTGCAGCAGCTCTGAACCCCACAAGACCATCATGTCCTTTGAGTTTTTCTTAATAATTCTAATCCATTTTCTCCTCGTGACTAAAAACTGTAACTCAACATCTCCTCATGAAGTCCTGGTGAGACTTTTATTGGCCCACCTGAACCAGCAAAGAAGCACCTTCCAGGACCCACTGCAGTGTGTTTATCATGGTGGGGGTGGAGGTGGAGATGCTGTCACTCACCTGCTTCAACCAACTGTCATCTGGACAAAGCAGCAGCACTGTGAGGATCATGTTCTTTGTTTTCTCCGGTTCATTTAACTCCATCCAGCCTGTATTACTACGTAAGAACCTCCAGGAGACACAGGTGGAGCCTCCACAGTCACCCGGATTACTGACTACCTGACAAACAGTTGTTGAGACTGAATGGTTGTGTGACCAGGTGGTCAGCAGCACAGGAGCACCACAGGGGACTGTATTCTCACCACTCCTCTTCACTGTACACCTCACACTTCCAGGACAAGTGGGGGTTGGTGGGCCACAGCCCTGTGTTGAACATTGGAAGACTTCATTTCAATTCTGAGGCCAGCCTCTTTTTCTTACAGCTGACCACATGGTTTGAAACGAAGGAACCTCCATAATGACTTAAAACCCCTGCAGACTTTGCATTTACAGCCTTTCAGTGATAAGGAACAGCACCCTCATTGGGCATGGACCCCAAAACACAGGAAGGGCTGCTGCCGATTTATTGCAGCCCAGGCCCGGCTATAAAGAGGAGGCTTCCCCCCTTCTCTCTCTTTTCCCTGTTTTCTCCCAAGCCTTCTCCCATGGAGTTCTCTGTGAGCTATGAAGAAGGCCACAGCTGCTTTTTTAGCATGAAAGGCTACTGGCTATGTTCGGGCCTTCTCCATTATCGGGCCTGAAGGAGAGTCCGGTGTGTTGTATGGATTACTATGCAGGAACTCCATTACCCAGCATGCCCTAGGTCAGTGGTCGGCAACTGGCGGCCCGCGGGCCAAAATTGGCCCGCCTCCAATAATATCTGGCCCGCCAGATGACATTGAAAATCTGATTTTAAAAAAAAAAAAAAAAAAAATCTTTTTTTTTTTTTAAATTATTATTTACTATCACAAAAACGACAATTTCATAGATAATTCAAAGCCTTTATTTAGAAAAGATAAAATAAAAGTAGAATCTTCATGATTCCGGACGCACACAATTCTGTATAGTTCCCTGTCACCTGTAGCATAGGGGGGCCTTAATTAATTAGAGGAGTAACGTAGGCACAGACTCCCGCAAAACTCCTGAAGCTGTTGAAATGGTAAGACGTATTTGTTGTGGTTTCAACTGTGAAAAATACAACTGATAACTTACCTTGAGTTTAGCTGTTGGTCTTTTAAATGGTAAAACGTCTATTATGTCTAAAAATACGTCGGAAAATCCGCCTCATTTGCATATCCTCTCACTCGTTTCAGCAGACACAGAGGCACAGAGAGCTGCTGCTACGTGTGCACGTACTGACTACTGTGCTACTGTTCATATCATGGGTTTTTCATGTGTTTCATGTCGTTCTGTGTATTTTAAAGAAGGACTGCATTTGTTAGTAGCTTGGCAGAAAATAATATTATCACCAAGTTACTTATAAGCGGTTTCATAACGCAGCAACAGAGTAGCGCTAAAGCAGTAATAATGCGGCGTTCCATTTGTCCTCGGAAGTGGGGATTTCCCAGTTCCCAGTTGGATTTTTCAACTGGAATGCCCCTCGAAGAGGGATTTCCCACTGGGAAAGTGGGAGAGTCTTCACCACCCCCGAGTTCACATTCCAAGATGGCTGCCCCGGTTGTAAACAGTAGAAGAGAGCTCTGTAAAAATTCGTAGCACTTCATTCTAGTTTTGGTCACACTAAATCAGTCGTATACAAGTATTGTTTGGCATATATATGCTGCTATAGAGTAATTTACATTTTTCATGTGGTATATGCGAAATACAAACTTGTTTACCTACTTTGTAACTGGAACGCTGATAACTGGGCTGTGACGTCATTCCCAGTTCCGACTTCCGAGGTAAATGGAACGCAGCATAACACACTAATAACAGTCTGTAGCAAATTCAAGTTACTTTATTTAAACTAATGACTTTCTTTAATTAATTTTTTGTACAAGATATAATAGTATAATAATACTAGTAGCCTATAGATAAGGGGAAAAAAGTTTTGTTTAGTAGAAAAAAAAACATGCTTCGCCTGATTGATGTGATGTTCTGGCCCACCATTCAGTTGCTCCGAAAAAATTTGGCCCGAGGCCAAACTTACTTGCCGACCCCTGCCCTAGGTGCTTAGCACATGCGCAGTAGCTTCAGCAGAGCGCCAGCTGGAAGTGTCAGTTATTGTTGTTGCCATGACAACGGCAGTCGGTTATTATATCGGTCTGGGAATAAACGTCTTGATGAGACCAGCTACACGCCTCGTCTGCTGTATACATTTATATTAAGACAGACAACACATTGTGTCAGAATGGGCCGCGGGTAATTATAAGAAGAAGTTTTTACCGCGAGAGAGCCACGGAAGAGGAGTAAGTTAAAAAAAAAAAAAAAAAAGTTGCCGGTCTCGATTTGAGTTAAACAGACACAGCAACGGCTACGCTGGCTGCAACCGACGATGACAGAAAAACGGGAGAAGAGGGACAGATCGAACAAGTAAAAGAGGATCTGGAGCCCGAATTGGAGGACAACCAGCAACCAGAAAGAGCTGAGGAAGCCCCATTACCCCGTCGTTCTGTCATGGATAGGCTAAGTCCACCCACTTGTATGCAGTTGACTGGTAATCTTGCTGATAACTGGAAACGTTTTAAGCAGAGATTCAATATATATTTGGCAGCAAGTGGAGCAGGGGGTGTTAATGAAAAACTGAAAGCTAACATCCTTTTGCATGTAATTGGAGAAGATGCATTGGACATATATAATAGCTTTCAGCTGAATGATGATAATCTGACTGTGCAGCACTAATGAAGCAGTTTGAAGAGTATTTTGTGCCAAAGCAGAATGTGACCTTTGAGAGGTACAAGTTTTTCACCCATGACCAAAAGCAAGGAGTACCTTTTGATCAGTACTTAGCAGAGCTAAGTACTGATACTGGAGCCCAGGCAAATCTGCTGTCTATTGAGGACTACAAAACACTGACTGTGAAGAGCAAAATACGTCCAATAAAAACAAAAGTGACAGGATACACTGGAGAAAGCGTTCTTGTTAAGGGCGGCTGCATAGCAACCTTCAAGCACAAAGGTCGGCAGATAAAAGCACAATTACTGATCGTGGATAAGAGAGTTCAACCAATCCTCGGGCTCAGTGCAAGTGAAAAGCTCAATCTAGTCAAAAGAGTGTTTGTAGTGACATCATCCGAGACTGCAAATGATCAAAACTCACTCATGGAAGAGTATAAAGACTGTTTTGAAGGACTGGGATGTTTACCTGGAAAACACAAATTACATGTGGATGAAAGTGTCCCTCCTGTTGTGCATCCCTGCAGGAAAGTTCCGTTTGCACTACGGGAGAAACTAAAAGATGAACTGGCGCGCATGGAGAAACTAGAGGTCATCAGGAAAATTGATGAGCCCTCTGACTGGGTCAGTTCGCTGGTGATAGTCCAAAAGAAAACAGGCGCCCTGAGAGTTTGCTTGGACCCAAGGGACCTTAATAAGGCAATAAAAAGAGAACATTTCAAGCTACCAACCAGAGAGGAAATCATGGCACAGTTTGCTGGAGCTAAATGGTTCAGCAAACTCGATGCTTCGTCAGGTTTCTGGCAAATGAGACTAGACGAGCAGAGTTCGAGACTGTGCACATTCAACACACCTGAGGGCAGGTACAGATTTCTTCGTCTGCCGTATGGCATCTTGTCAGCGCCTGAAGTCTACCACAACAACATACACATGATATTTGAACACATACCAGGAGTAGATACTATGATGGATGACATCATCATATGGGGATCTACAAGACAAGAGCACGACGGAAGACTGAGACAAGTGCTAGACAAGACTAGAGAGGTGAATCTAAGACTCAATAAAGACAAATGCGAGTTCGGAGTGAAATCACTTACCTTCGTGGGAGATGTTGTCAGCGAAGAGGGGGTCAAGCCTGACCCGAGAAAAACTTCAGCAATCAACAACATGGAAAGACCCAAGAACAAGGAGGAAGTCAGACGATTCATGGGAATGGTCACCTATCTCGCCAAATTTGTACCACAGCTGTCGACACAGTCAGCACCACTCAGAAGCCCTCTCGTAGAAAAAAACGAGTGGATCTGGTCCCATGAACAGGAGCAATGCTTCCTGAAACTGAAAGAGATTCTGATAAGTGAGCCAGTGCTAAAGTTCTACGATCCAGAGAAGAGTTCTGGGATCTCGGCGGATGCATCACAGTACGGCCTGGGAGCAGTGCTGCTGCAGCAGCATGACCAGCAGTGGCTGCCAGTCGCCTATGCGTCCAGGGCCTTGACGAGTGCTGAGACCAGGTACGCTCAAATAGAAAAGGAACTTTTAGCAAGCCTCTATGCATGTGAGCGTTTCCACCAATACGTCCATGGTCAAGCTTTTGAAGTGGAAACTGACCACAAGCCTCTCGTGTCCATAATGGCCAAACCGCTGAATGACTGTCCTGTTAGGATACAGCGCATGTTGATCAGGCTGCAGAAATATGACGTGCACATGACATACACGCAGGGAAAATACATGTACACCGCTGACACCTTGTCTAGAGCAGTGGATAAGGGCGAAAGTGCAGACAGTGAGAAAACCACTGAAATCCAAGCGTATGTGGACATGATCGTCACATCTCTACCGGTGTCTCCGGACAAAACAGAACAAATACGGAGAGAAACTACTGCAGATGAACCAATGAAGCAACTCAAGGTGACAATACAAAAAGGATGGCCTGAAAACAAAAAAGCCCATTGAAAGTACAAGACTACTGGAATCACAGGGCAGAGCTCACTGTGGTGGATGACATCGTGTTAAAGGGGAGCAAATATGTCATTCCATCCTCACTACGCAAACAAATGCTCCAAAAGATACATGAAGGTCACCTCAGAGAAGTCAAGTGTAAACGCAGAGCAAGGGAAGTCATGTACTGGCCAAGAATCAATCACGACATCAGCCAGATAACAGCGTTATGTGAACTTTGCCGCACCTACAGGCCGAAACAACAAGCTGAGCCGCTAATGCCTCACCCGGTGCCCCACAGACCATACTATAAAGTAGGAGCTGACTTATTTGACTGTGACGGGAAGAGTTACATAGTGGTCACTGACTACTTCTCAAACTATCCTGAAGTTGGAGCACTACAGTCGACCACATCTAAAGCAGTCATCAACTACCACAAGACGGTCTTCGCCAGGCACGGGGTCCCATGCGAACTGTTTTCGGACAATGGTGTTCAGTTTTCTAGCTGTGAGTTCGCCACCTTTGCCAAAGAATGGGGGTTCAGACACTCTACCTCCAGTCCAACCTATCCAAGGTCTAATGGCCTGGCAGAAAGCTCTGTGAAAATAGTAGAAAACTTGATGAAGAAATCAGAGGACGGAAGCGACTTTCAAAAGAGCTTACTGATCTACCGGAGTACACCTCTGCAGAACAGGCTTTCACCAGCACAAATGCTGATGGGTAGGCGCATACGCTCCAACCTGCCGGTGAATGAGGACTTGCTGACGCCCAGAGGTGCACACAAGGTCAGGAAAGACAAGGAGGAACAAAAAGTGAAACAAAAATGGTTGCATGACCGGACAGCAAAACATCTGCCTATGCTGAAGCCAGGGGACATGGTGCGTCTCAGGGACATCTCTACGGGCACTTGGAGACAACAAGGACAGGTGGAGGAGGAAGTTGCTCCACGCTCCTACAGGGTCCAGACGGAGAGTGGACTGTCTTTGAGGAGAAACCGCACGGATCTTCAACTACAGCCTCAGCTGACTGACAACGAAACGGTTCAAGAGACTGTTCAACAGGACACAACTGACTCCGCAGAGCCAGCTAACAGTGGTCCTGACCATGCTGCCAGTGGTCCAAAAGCAATGCCCGCAACGCCAGCTGTTGCAAGACAGTTGAGACCTAAGAGACTTATTCAGCCACCTAAGAGACTGATTGAGAGTTGC
The DNA here is from genome assembly GCF_033807715.1 of Cololabis saira. NCBI lineage: Eukaryota > Metazoa > Chordata > Actinopteri > Beloniformes > Belonidae > Cololabis > Cololabis saira. The sequence goes on along the minus strand of NC_084596.1, from coordinate 42,067,926 downwards.
TAAATATGAATGGAAACGGACTGTTTTTCTCTTACGACCTGCTGAGAATAAGTGTCGTGGATTTTACTGTTTATTCTGTTTATCTTACCAATCAATTCTTTGAGTCAACAGTTTAAGTTTGTGAGTTTTAAAAAAAAAAAAAAAGGAAAAAGTGTAAAGACAATGTTGATTATACATGATTCTGTTTACGCTGTTTGCATGTAATTTAATTCATTAATTTATTAATTAATTTATTTAATTTATTATTTTCCTTGGAGAGAGTATTAATCGGTTAGAATTCTTACTGAGAAAAGTTTTTGAAATGCACTTTAGTATAGTGTGGTTTTTCTTTAAATTACATTTCTTATTTAGGGGGAAAGAAACTATGCAGGAACCCATTACCCAGCATGCCCTAGGTGCTTAGCACATGCGCAGTAGCTTCAGCAGAGCGCCAGCTGGAAGTGTCAGTTATTGTTGTTGCCATGACAACGGCAGTCGGTTATTATATCGGTCTGGGAATAAACGTCTTGATGAGACCAGCTACACGCCTCGTCTGCTGTATACATTTATATTAAGACAGACAACACATCCGGTTGCCTGGAAATGGCAACCAAAGTCTACAGCGCTGCAACGAGTCACCTGAGAAAGTTCGGAGCCCCAGATGAGCCGAACGAGGGACCCTTGCATGCCCCGGCGACGTGAAAGCCTTTGGACCGACCGTGCTCATGCTGCATCCAAACGGAGAAGAAGAGAGCAGGAGAGAGAGAGACGCTCTTCACTAGGAACACCTGCAGAGCGTAACCATCCAGCTGTTCACCAAGGAGCGTAACCATCCAGCTGTTCACCAAGGAGCGTAACCATCCAGCTGTTCACTGAGGAACGCTGACCGGCCAGACCAAACCACCTTTTTCCTCACTTACAAAGATCCACGTAAGAGGCTGTTACGTGTCTGGGCAGAGAAACATAGTTAACACATTTAACTAGTTAAGTTTTACATTTTGAGCCGGACCGCTGATCTTGTCACAACTGTTATTATTAGATAAAGTGTGTTTGTTTATTTTATTGTTTGTCTTATTACTTCATCTACGTTGCTGGATCTGGTTGACGTGTTCTTCCACAAAAGAAAACAAAGCCCTTCCTCATTTCCCAGTCGAATGACCGGAGCTACATGTGAAGTTAGTTTCACATTGGTCTCTGTGTGGGAAACATCAGAAGAGCTTCGTTTTCTGGTGGTGAGAAGTTATTTTAGTGTCTTGGGTTTTACTTTCTTCTCCATTCCTCTCATCGTCTCGTACTAACCCCTGCACACACGCACACTCTTATCTAGTCCCATAAAACCTCACAGTTCTTTTTTTTCTCACTGGATGAGATGAAATCTCGTCCAACATTTTGAATCAGGCGAGACTCGTGACTTTGTCAGCCATCTTCCTACCTGCGTGAACCTCCCCCCACCCCACGCAAAACCCAGTGAAAATATTCTCAATCGTTTGTGCTGCGTTAGTGCTGGTTTGTGCACAAACGAAATTTCTTTCTGCACAAACCAGCACTAACGCAGCACAAACAAACTAGACCATTTTGGTTAATTTTGGACAAAGTCGGGGGGCTGGGTGACGTTATCATGTCATAATTAACCCGTTATATTTTCAAAACTAAAGCAGCACAAACGAAATATCTTTCTGCACAAACCAGCACTAACACAGCACAAACGATTGAGAATATTTTCACTGAGTTTTGCGTGGGGTGGGGGGGCAGCTTCATGCAGGTATCTTTCTTTCTTTTCACGTGTATGAACAGTCATCGTGACAAACACACACACACACACACACACACACACACACACACACACACACACACACACACACACACACACTTACGTGTATAATCTGAAGTTTGTGTTTAATGTTTAGTTCGTTGTTTGATTATGTGTAGTGTAGGTATCAGAACTTTATCCCAAGTGTTGTTTCACTATCTTTTAACACTGTAAATAAATTATTATTCATTTGAATGAGAGAAATTGTTTGTGTTTATTTTATACAGATTTGTAACATTTCCTGGTTGCAAAGGCTCGTGATCAGACTCCTTCCTTCACTGTTACTCTATAGCACCACCCTGGCAACGGCTGCACGCAGAGAATAACAGCTACTTTGAGACTGATTGTGCTGTTTAGTTATTATTTCCTGATGTTTGATATCATATATTTTCCGGATATGTTTTTTTTTATGGTAATCGATACCCCAACTTCTCTGAAACATAATCATACATCAGATGTGTTTTGTGTATTGCCTGACTGTTATTAATAACTATCATAAGACCATTATTAATAACTCTCTAATAACTGAACCAGCGCTCCCTTTGTTGCACAACAGAGTCCTGTCATCTGCAGAAATACTCAGATTACTCTGCAGTAGTGAATCAGAGACTGAGGACAGAGAACTGGTGGACCGTTCTGTGGCATGTTGTGGGGACAATCATCTCATTTCAAATGTGAACAAGACAAAGGAGATTCTGGATTTTAGGTGGATCAGGACTAAGTCAAATAGGTTTTCCATCCGTGAGAAGAAGTGGAGGTGGTTGAGGAGAATAAATACCTTGGTGTTCACCTGGACAGCAGGCTGGACTGGAGGTGCAACACTGATGCTGTTTACAAGGAAGGACAGAGCAGACTTGACCTCTCAAGGAGGATTAGGTAAGATTAGCTCCTTCAGCATTTGCAGCAAGATGTTGAATTTCTTCTATAAGTCTGTTGTGGAGAGTTTGGTCACATCTGCAGTCATCTGTTGGGGAGCAGCATCAGAACCAGAGACTGTACATGATTGTTTTAAGGAGGATACTTTTTCAGATCTGCTGCAACACAGACCTCTACAGGAGATCCTTCCTGCCCATAGCAACAAACTACAATAAGCCTCTGAACAGACTTGAATCACGGAAACTACTGCAACAATACATTTCCTATGGGGATTACTGAAGTATTTTAAATTTGAATTGAGATTTACTCGCTTTTGGGTCACATAAAGTGTGTGTTTGTGTTTGTGAAGCATTTCATGTCCACCTACGTCGGCGTGCATGTCAGTGTCACATATTGCTTGAGTTGACAGAACCAGCTCATGTGACTCGTCACCTAAGAGTATCTACAGTCGTGTTCAAAAGTTCCTCCCTCTCTCAGTTCAAAGGTTTTTACATATCTGCACAATAAAAACCATGTGATTTATAACGAGGTGAATACGACCTCAGATAAACGACACATGAGATTCAGTCACCAACAAACTTTATTATGTTCACCAGGTAATAAACTGGCTGCTGTGTTGCATTATTTCATTATTGACTCAACAAAAACGAGATGCAATGGTTCATTTATTTATTTTCCTGAATGAAGGTAAAAATGTGAAAGCTTTGTTGAACTTCACGTGTGGTTCTGGTTTTTTCTCTGACGAGAATGGTTTGGACCTGCAGCCCAGCAGCAGCTTCTTTGGTCGGTAGGGGAAGGGCAAGTGCTTGGCAGGTGTCAGGCGGTGCCGCAGCCCTGCCCAGGTGACCGGTGTAGCTGAGCGTACCTGCCGTCAGACTGCAGGTAGACTGTTTCCACCAGGGGAGACAGGAGCGCCCCCTGGAGGCCCACAACGCTCCACCTGTGGAGGAGTGAATGAACAGAGTTGTGATGGCAGATTCATGTCTGTGGGACAGTGGATGAGTGTACAGCCATGATCTCACATTGTTGATGCCCAAACCACAGTCTGTAAAAAAACAATGGACGAAGCATTAGGTCACGTGACCCACTGGTTTCTAACCAGCAGCTTTGCATATGAGTGCAGCCAAGTTGCCCCCAAGGTTTGTCAATCAAAGTTAACTGTGGCTACCAGCCAGTGTTGCCAGCTCCTCCACAAGGAAAGAAGCTGTTGGCTGTCTCGAAAGTCATTAAATGACAGCATAGCCTCATTTGCATAATTCTCCATTTGTATATAATTGTAATTGTTGCTATAAGAGAAAGGTATACTGGTGGGAGGGGTGGAACGGAAGTTAAAGATGTAGTATATGCTGAGAACTACAAATAATAATAATAATAATAATGATAATATATTTTATTTATAGAGCACTTTTCATTCAAAGAATCTCAGAGTGCTCGATGAAATGAACTTTGGATGTATAAAGCCAGAAACAAACAACTACCAGATACCAGATAATATACTGAAACTCTTTACTGATAGAGAGGGAGGTTGTAATTACAGGGGAAGCCTGAACTTCAGAACCAGGAGTGTTCAAACAACCATGAAGAGAATGTGCCCCTCAGTCAGTGTGTAAAGGTCTGGAATAAACTCAGACAAGAAGTGAAGCAACGTCCAGGCATGAGTTAGTCTAAGAAAGGGCTCAAACTGAGGATTCTCCACAAGTATAGGGATGATGACCAGGCCAACACACAGACAGAGTTCAGAGGTCTGGGCTCAGGGCCGGGCTGACCCTGAGACAGTTCAGTGGGACTACTTAACAAACCAAATGTGGGACAAAGAGCATGTTTGTGTGGGACAATGTGGGACACCCGGACACATTACCAATACTGAGTGGTAGTCTAAAATTTTTACATAATGTAACTTAAAAAATGAACATTTCTATCACGTCCCTTAGCTCATAGTACAGCCAAAAAAGACAGGTACAGTATTTAGTTCAAGGAACTTTAATGGAGCACTTCAAATGTTCACTTTGTCCATCCATAAACACTTTTCACTCAGTCGTGGCTATAACCCAACTACTGCATTCCATAAACACAAAATAAAATAAAAAATGAAGTAAAACCAGATTAATAGAAATCAGAACCAGTCAGGAGGGAACAAAATACATTTAATTTCAAATCTTTAAAAGCATCCTCCTAAGCCATTTGCATTTCACTAGAAATTAGGCACAATGAAACATATCTGATAAAATCAAATCATATTAATAAATCAAAACCAGCCAGGAGGGAACAACAAATAAAAATCAAGTAAATATTTTGTGATGTCCATCACAGCAACAACTGCAGCCCACTGCACTTTAAAGGTATTGTGACATGAAAAACACATTTTTCTATATTTTTTGTGTTTTGTTGGGTGTCTTGACATCAATTACACCCAAAAAACAACGAACTTTTAACATTCAGTGTATTGTGTGCTTTCTGGGATTTTCCGCATAACTGTGCAAAAACAGCTCACCTGGTTTGGTGGCGGGCCGTTACGTAACGGCCCGCTAAATCACCGCCCCCTCCACCCAGCTCCCTGCCTCCTCTTCTCTCCAGCGCACCATAAAGGCTGATTTATGGTTCCGCGTTACACCGACGCAGAGCCTACGGCGTAGGGTTACGCGTTTTCCGTGCATGCTTCGCCTCTCGCTCCCGGCTTAACTCTCCGACGCCGCTGTGAACGTATTGCTCGCGGGGAGCTGCGGTCCCGGTCCTCTGGTCCCGGTTGGACTTCATCCCCGGGCTGTAGTCGCCCTGTCTGGGCTGTGTGTCGGTGTTTGTGGTTCAGTGTGCGCGCGTGTGTGTGGAGACGCCGGCAGAAGTGTGTAGCGGTTGGTTGGAGGAGGTTTGGAGGAGGAGCGGGGCAATGATTGACAGGAAAGGGGAAAAAGGAAGCGTTTTTCATGGCGCAAAAAATCACTGTCATAAAAAGCCAGGAATGGAGTACTAGAGTGAAGTTTTTCTTGTTACACTCTTTTAGACACATTTGAGGGATGTTGGCCAAGACTTTTAATAGTGTTAAAAGCATGTTAAAAATGATGTCACAATACCTTTAACACCACGGAGAGCAGCTGCATGACTGAAACACAACAATAGCATCTTATTCAAATCTAGCTCCACATTGGAGTCTGATGGTAAACCCTTTTAAAATGCAGCACAAGTTGCGTCTCCTCTTGAAGCTATTCTGCTCCCTTCTGCCATTGCTGTGTGTAAGTGTCGGGCCCACACTTCTTCTTCTGACCCTATTAGTCAAGGCAACAGTAGAGCTGATGCAACTGCCGAGGCTGCAGCCAGAAAAACCTTCTTGTGTCTCAACATTTTCTTTCAGCCCCTACAGGTGAAGGTCCTTGTTCCTCCCCTGAGCTCCAGTCGTTTGCAAGTCGTCTGCAAGACTGATCAGTCCAGAAACTTCATGATTACAGACGTCAGGGCAATGGCTCTGTAATCATGGAGGTTGTGGATGGTGGTGGGGACGGAGGCATGTGTCCGGGAGAGATTGAAGAGTTGAAGAGTGGACGTCCCTCCATATCTGCTGTGGGTTATTGTCCTTCAGGTCTCCCTCCATTCTCCTCTTATAGGAGTCCTTGGCCTGTTTGGAGGCTCTGCCCGCCTTCTGAAGGCCAAGTTGAGATCTGATCAGAGTCTGAACAGAACTCTCAACTTGGCCTTCAGTACATTCTGCATCCCTAAGAAGAAAAGAAAAATGTTTAATTCTAAATTACAATAAAATGTTTAAATATATAAAAGAAGAAAACCAGACTTGAGGAAAAGTGTTTAAACACGTGACTTCTTTCCTCTTTGAAAACCTCACTACATGTCATGTAAGCATCTTCCTGTAGGGGGCGGTGTGACGTCACTCCCGAGACTCCTGATCTTCACTGTTTCCAGGTCCTGAGGTTGCAGACGTGAACCAGGCAGTGGCGGAGCTCCACTTTGAACCTTGGGGGGGCCAGAGGGGGCCAGGGCTATTTCAGGGGGTCCACAGACTTTGACAATGAATTAGTTTCTTGAACAATCAATTGCAATCGGAGTCTCTAAATGTTGAAATGTACGTATTAAGCACAGGACATTTGTGTATATATAAATTTAAGTTTATTCACGCTGTACAAAATGTAAAAAAACAAAAAACAAACACATTTGTCCCTTTTTTTGCAAGTCTTTTGTTTCATCTGCAAACACACTGAACACTTCATTTTCTTTCACTTCTTTTATGATTTCACTCTGTACCATCTCAGCTAAGCCCTGAAGAATCTCATTTTGGATTTGGTGACTTGTGTACTTTGCGTTCCCACATGAATCCAGCCTTTTTTCAATAAATTGGTCATGCTTTGCTATTTCGGCTAATTTGGCCAAAACGTTTCCCTTATTCTTGGAGTCCTCAGACTCTCGTTGACCCCTCTGTGCTATATTTTGGGTTGCAGTCAAAAGAAGCACATTTTTTTCAAATAATGTTGATTTTCTTCCAGTTTTTCTTTGTCGATTCTCATTTAAAGAATTTAACATGGTTGTGTTCCTCTCAGTAGTTTTTTATGTTGACTCCATGCATACATTTCATACATAGCACTAACTACTGTACAGGAGGGACGTAGCAGTCAGGAGTCACTGATTTCAAAACGCAACTGGCTCCTTTCAACAAGACGTGCACGGTGCCCTGATATTTCAATCATCTGGCACTTGGGGGGGGGTAATCACATTTCAGGGGGGTCCAGTGCCCCCCCGGCCTCCCCTCTAGCTCCGCCCCTGGAACCAGGATAAAATGTTCAGGACAGAAAGTTACATGAAGAGCAGAAACACTAAAAAAAGAAGTAAAACATCAATATTGTAAATGATGAAATGTGAATTGTTATGAAGTGAAGCACAGTCTGCAGCTTGTGATAAACCAGCGTTTGCTGAACCCAGCAGTCACTTCCACTTTACCACAGGCTGATATGTTCCCCTGAACTTAACCCTGGAGAGTGGAGGTCACATGTTTCTGCTGGAGCTTCTCTTTCTCCACAGTCTGCAGTCAGAGTCTCCGGATCTCAAAGCTTCCAATCAGTTTTTCACCTTTTAAATCAACCTGATTCAGAAAAACATCCACGTATTAATATTATTATTATCATTTTAACTGAAACAAATCTTCTAAACATCAGTGTGGACACCAGTGTGATCCTGGTCTGGGGAAGTTCTAGAAACCTGGGAACACAGGAGTGACGACCCGAGCTGACTTTACATCCCCAGAGGTCCAGATGAGCTTCTGTCTCCATCATGATTCATTTTTATTGCTACTTCTGTTCACCTGCACATTGAAACTCAAAGTTTACTTGACCCTTGCTCTCAGGCTTCACGGCCCATTATAAGTCAAACATTTACTAGATCTAGTGTCACAACGTGCACTCAGTTGTCAACACGCTGGCGGTAAAGTGAGCCATCTTGGGAGGTTTCCTGATCACGTTCCCAGACCTCCACCCTGCAGAGTGAAGCTGAACCGCTGCACCGCCCTCTGGTACCGTCCAGCAGCTTCTTCCAAGCAGAACATGTTCCTGCAGCGGCTCCTGCACCCAAGACGGCTCCATTTAACTGAGATTACACTGTTTAATTCACTTATTTCATCTTTATTTAACAGGAAAAGAGGATTGTGGAGATTTAAAGCCTCTTTTCTGAGTGAAATCTGGCCAGAACAAGAGCAGTAAAATCAGTAAAGACACATTTAAATCCAGAAATATGATCTGTTGTGAACATGAACTCTGTACTTTGTGATGTTTCAGGAGGAAAACTGCCTCAGTTTTACTTGAATATTAGATTCATGTTTTCTCCCTCAGATCTGAGTCAAATCCTGGAATGATGACTGAAGAAAACACTTTGTTAGAACATCAGAAGTTTTATTTCTTACTAAATATTCAGATTGTTAAACATGAAACATCCTCAACAGATTTAGACATCAACAACATGTGATCTGCAGATCTAGTCTGGTCCTGCAGCTGCAGCGATGACTACCGGCCCCAACACACTAGTTTACACCAACTAGAGGCTTTACTGAACTGTTTGCTGCGTTGCTGCTGTCACTAACATTTCTGGAATCATTTACTTTGTTCTCAAGTCTAAAAAATATTTACATACAAAGAACCTTTGGTTTGCTAATGAACGAGGAAACCAGTGTGAATGCAGACATGATATCAGAGATAAAGAGGAGAAGAAAAGAGAAATCCAACATAGAAACACATCAAAACTAATATTTAACAACAATTACAACACATGCTTATTTCTGTGTTTTTATACTGAAATAGAAGATATTAATATTATTCATATTTCCCAGGTGAAACGAAAAAAGAACAACTTCCACCTCCAAAAGAGGAAATAACAACAAAACATCAACTTATAGAACAAAAACGTCCCTCTATCCATCAGAGTTTGAGACGATCGTCTCTGAGAAGAAAAGAAAATCAATAAAAACATAAAGAGTAAATACATCTATTTGAGTTTACAGAACTCAGCTGAGGCTCCAACAGTGTAAGCAACCTGAACTCCAGCGTGTAGCGGCTGAGTGAAGGAGGTCTGGACTCTGTGGAGGAGGGTCATGGTTCCAGAGACGCTGTAGAAGGACAGAACACCTGCTCTGTGATCCAGGTAAACTCCTATTCTGGAGCTCTGAGGACCTGAGACGGAGGTGTCGATGCTGTTGTACCAAAATACATAACTGTCTGAGTAACAATATAGTGACCAAGATTTGTCATTTCCTCCAAATCCACTTTCCTCCACCCCTGATCTGATGATATTCTTGTATGAAACTGCTACATAAACTCCACCTGCTTTCTTCTCCACCTCCCAGTAATGACGTCCAGTCAGACTCTCTCTACTCAGGACCTGAAGAACATTAGTGAATCTGTCTGGATGACTAGAATAAGACTGATGTTGGTTCATAAAAGTCACCTTTCTGTTCTCCTCTGACAGTAACAGCCGTGTGTTTACTGTGTTTGGATCCAGAGTGATTTCACATGAATATTTCAAGAATCCAGCTCTGCTCTTTGGTTCTGGTTGTGGCAGTAAAACATCCACATCAGTGACGGCCAGTGAGACGTTTGTCCACGTGTCTCTCAGGATGTCCTGTAGTCGACCTCTGACCTCTGACACAGCTGCTGTCACATCCTGAAAGTATCTGAGAGGACGGATGCTGATGCTGGAGGAGTGTGTGAGAGGACGGATGCTGATGCTGGAGGAGTGTGTGAGAGGACGGATGCTGATGCTGGAGGAGTGTGTGGACTCGCTGAGTGGTGGCAGTGAGGGGTAGTTGTGGAGAAACTGGTTGTGGTCCTCGATGTCTCTGAGCTGCTTCATCTCAGCGTCTCTCCTCTTCAGGTCACCGATCTCCTGCTGCAGCTTCTCCTCCAGCTCTCTGACTCTCCTCACTTCAGTTTCCTGCTGGGATCTGATCTGCTGCTTCACATCAGAGCTTCTCTTCTGGAGGAGAGAGATCAGCTCAGTGAAGATCTCCTCACTGTCCTCCACTGTTTTATCAGCAGACTGATTGATGGCCTCCACCTCCTGCTGAAGCAGCTTCACATCTTTCTCTCTGACCTGGATCTCCTGCTGGATTTGTTGTCGACTCACCTCCATCTCTCTCTGCCTCTCAGTCCTTTCTGCTGCAGCCGAGACCGTGTCGTGGCCTTTATGTTCATCCACAGAGCAGAGATAACAGATACACTTCTGATCAGTACGACAGAACATCTTCATCACCTCATCATGACGGGGGCAGATGTTGTCCTGCAGGTTCTTGGAGGGATCCACTAGCTTGTGTTTCTTTAATGGAGCCACATCATGATGAGGTTGAAGGTGATTCTTGCAGTAAGAGGCCAGACAGAATAAACAGGACTTAACAGCTTTCAGTTTTCTCCCAGAGCAGACATCACAGGCCACATCTTCAGGTCCAGCATAGCAGTGATCAGCAGGAGCAGCTTGGAGTCCAGTCTTCTTCATCTCCTCCACTAAAGCTGCTAACATGGTGTTTTTCACCAGCACAGGCTTCGGTATAAATGTCTCTCTACACTGAGGACAGCTGGGGATTTTCTTCTCTCCTTCATCCCAGTAGTTTTTAATACAGCTCATACAGTAACTGTGTCCACAGGGAATAGTCACCGGATCCTTTAAAAGATCCAAACAGATCGAACAAGAAAAGGTTTCCTGGTCCAGCTGAACTCCTTTCTGCGCCATTTCTCCTCTCGATCACTGAGACTGAAGTTTTTACTTCCTCAACACTGATACTATTCTGCAGATCTGCAGGGGAGGGAACAAGGAAACGTGTCCAGAGACTGGTTTATGAGGCTCAGAGTCCATGAGGAGAAGTTGTCTGAGATAAAAACCCTTTAACTCTTTCAGAACAGAACACGTTCCTGTTTAAAAACTGCTATCAGTCTCACGTTCCAGGTTTCCAGATCGTTTTAACGCCAGTTTCTCAACAATGATACAATAGATAAATGTTTAATTTTGTCTCAAAGTGTGGGCAGTGCAGGTTCACATAAAAACTGAAAGTGTGTTTGGATAAATTAAAAAAAAAAAATAGCATATTTCAAATTATAGTTTTATAATGAAAACGAGTCATCAGCCTATTTATTCTTCTTGTTTAAGTATCAGAAAATCTAACAATAATAACAAAAATAACTGATGAAAAGTACACATTGGTTAACAGCAGGCGTATCAAATATAAAATGCTTACCTTAACATTTTAACACAAACTTTTTCCAAGACTTAAGTGTGTTCTGAACCATACCTCACCGATTGTAGCGTGTATTTACTATATTGGTTACTTCATAATCACATTTGTTTCTCTAAATTTGATTGAAATGGGAATCTGTAGATTTTAAGGCGCTAAAATAGCTCCACACATGATTTAATTCGTGATCGGTCGTCAGTAAAGTTCTGACTGTAGTTTCATCGTCACTCATGAATTTACTCAGCTGTATTTCACATATGATAATAACAGACCATTTACATTAGATTATTATAGTAAAGTTACTTCCCACTGTACTCTTATTAATGAAAAACTAAACATTTACTCCACATTTCTAAAGTATCAATATTTTAATGTTAAGATTTTCAAATCTCCAGGAGAAATAAACACACATATTCCTGCTTCAAAAAAATGGTTTTGGTCTCCACGGACAGATTTCACATCCATGACGACAGTTCAGGGTACATCAGGTAAAATCATAGGTATAAAGCAACAAAGTTATGCATAACTATGGGTGTTTTTTTTGTTTCGTTTGGTGCACCAAAGCCTGCGTGTGTGGTGCAGAAGACGCTGATTCATGACCACATCTTGGCTGTAATGTGCAATTTCTGAGCTTTGGGAAAACGTTGGAGTTTCTCCAGCAGCACAGGCCGTTGTGCAACCGTGTGGCCAGCGACACACCTCTGTGCTACAGCATTCATGCAACGTTACCCAGAGCCGGCTGAGACTGGCTGCGTATCGGCCTGGAGGGCTCAGAGCTTGAGGACTAGCTAACAGCAGGTACCTCGTGCTAACCCAGGGCCGGCTAAACACAGGGGTCATTTCTGATTTTGCCGCTGAAACAACATTTAAAATGGGAAGTCCTGTTGGAAATGGTGCCGAGAGCCACGACTGGAAATGTTTGTATCCTTCCAAGTGGACGTGAGCTGGCACTGGCAGTTCATCAGCTTGTGACGCCAGGACGGGGCCTGACTACTAAAGTTGCTTTCGTCAACGGAAATTATGACTAAATATCGTCGTCAACGAACCTTTATCACCTGAGGAAAACGAGACGCAACAAAAATGCTGGTCATGTGACGATAACGATAATTAAATATATAATGCAATATTGTAGAGGAATAAAAACGAGACTAAAATGTAGATAACAAAATAAAAACTCTGCTAAAATGTGTCTTTATTTTCGTTGACCAAAACGAGATGAAATGTTCTACCAAAGATCCTTAATGTCCATCTTTTAAGTAGTTTTCTCTGGTTTAGTGAGTGGAGGTTCAAGGAAACGAGCTGCTGGTTTATGAGGCTCAGAGTCCATGAGGAGAAGTTGTCTGAGATAAAAACCCTTTAACTCTTTCAGAACAGAAAACGTTCCTGTTTAAAAACTAATATCACTCTCTGGTTCCAGGTTTCCAGATCTTTTAATGCCTCTCAACAATGAAACTTCTCAACAATGAAACAATATATACATTTTTAATTTTGTCTCAAGCTG